>NC_056728.1:798110675-798410675 GCF_019279795.1 Protopterus annectens | reverse complement strand
TAGACTACATGCTTGCAAATATGACAGAATCCCGCAGCCCCAGTGTATCATCTTCCCTGGTAAGGTCCAACCATAAAGCAGTCTCCTTCAAAATCAAAATCAATTCCATAATCCCATTAAAACCAGTAACAGGAATGTTCCAAGACAAATATTACCTTTTACTAAGTGATAGTTTGTCAAAATTCAATGCCCCTCCAAACACAGAGAACACAGTAGCCTATGCTGAATTGCTGTCAAAGCCTCTGTACAATCATGTCAATGGCTGCATAGGCTGCAGTACCTACCAGAAGTAAGTCCTGGACAAGCCCTAGAAACAAACCACCCTGGTGTCACTGCAAATGAAACAGGATACATAACAAAATGATGGCAAAAATCAAGAAGGTAATTCCAGTAAAGATACAAACTCCCTTATAAAAGTAAATAGACAACTAATAGGGCTATTTAGTTTACACAAAGCCATCTTTGAGGCGTAGATAACCTCCCAGGTGAAATATATCCATACGGCATTCTACAACTATGTCACAAACCTCAAGATCAGCACACAGCAATGTGCTGAACTGATGGCTAATGGTTCCACTTTCAATGAGTCTGACGATATATCGTACCTGTTAGTGGACATATTCAATTCCAACTTTACCCCCTTCTTGCCCATAACCAGTGTCTCAAAAATAGCCACAAACATAACCCTTCCAACTATAGTGGACATATTCAATTCCAACTTTACCCCCTTCTCGCCCATAACCAGCGTCTCAAAAATAGCCACAAACATAACCCTTCCAACTATAACTAGGGAGCATGTACTGACATCATTCACTAAAGCCAAGAACACACCCTCAATGGGCCCTGATAACATCCCAGGATGCCTCCTGAAGAGACTAAAATATAACTTACCAGGACCCTTGGAGTCATTATTTAACTATAGTCTTAAAACCGGATTTGTGCCATATGACTGGAGTACTGTAATGGCCACACCCCTTCGTAAGAGATGACCTTCAACAGATCTTGGAAACTACAGACCTATTAGTATTATTAGTCTTATTTGCAAAGCCATGGAAAGAACTACCATAGGAATTATCTAGAAAGACATAGGAGACCCATAGACACTTGATCCATCCCAATTTCTCTCTGCAAAATAAAGGTCATGCTTACTGAATCTGATGGACTTCTTTGAAAAGATCACTTAGGAAACGGATGAGGGGGAGACAGAACATACTGCCTACCTAGATCTGAATAAAGCATTTGATGCAATACCCCACTCAGGCATTGTCAACAAACTTATGGAACTAGGTATAAACCCCTTTATAACATGCTGGATTGCTAACTGATAGGACCCAGGAAGTTAGAATTGGTGAGGCCACCTTTAAAAGGAAGCCAATTACCAGTGGATTCCCCCAGGGCTCTGTGCTGAGCCCAGTCCTCTTTGGCATCTGCTTCTCAGATATCAAAGTCAATGTCAAAGGCCTTTGGCTTACCAGTTTTGCAGATGTCTGCACATTGGGAGCAATCACTGAATCCCCTAAAGATGAGTACACCAATCAGGAAGCTCTAATATAGACAAACACTTGATGCCAAAGCCATGGCTTAAAACTCAGTACCAAGCAATGCATTATAGTACCTTTTTGGGAAGTCTTCCACCCCAGATAATTATGTCAACAAGAACATACAAGAGTAAAAGTCAATTCACTAGTCAGGGATCTGGGAACCCATGCAGATAATAACCTAGTCTTTGACCAACATTTGTCCAAAGTAGTAATAAAATCCTTCTAGGTTACTCAGCTTATAAGCAAGGACATGATATCTATGTCTAAGAAGGTCATCATACCACTGTACTCAGCCCTCATCAGACTCATCTTAGGATATGATACCCCCTACGGTAGGTACCTGACCTGACACATGCAGCAAGTGAAATGTCCACAAAGGCTCCTTAAAAAAACAATGCGAGGAGTAAACACAAAGTCCAACCCTGATTGCCTCAAAGTCCTGTCTCTTTACTTGCTGTCATTCAGACTTCTGAGAGACGATCTTTGTCTGGCATGCAAGGCATCTCTGGACTCTGTTTTGATTAACCTTTTGCACATCTGCAAAACAAACAGTATCATAACTACTAGATTAAAAGCCTTAAAGTTTGCTTGTGAGACAAATAGGACATGTTGGAGAAACAGATATACCTTTCTCAGAGAATTTCCATTCTGTGGATCAGGCTCCCCATCCATGTGAAGCACCCTATTTAAGACAAACTTGGACCAATGGATGGGTAATTGGAAATTCAGGCAGTCAGTAAATCACCCCCTTTATAAATCAAATTTGGTGGTCAAATTTGTGTTGCATGACTATAAGGGCTCTAGTAGTCTTTAGCCTAGTATATACCTATGAACCTATATGAGGAAGTGATAATGACACTGACAAGGATGTCATGGTCATAATCAGAGGGCATCTGGACACAGGCAAATATCCACTCAGCAGAGTTTAGATGCCTTCACTCAGAAAGGTTAGTGCATCATCCACCATGACATATACACATTAAAATAATGCCTGCAGATATTGACTGATTACATGTAATGCATACAATTTAGTATCAACAGGTGACTCCATTTCTAACAATCAAAAAAGTGAAATGAGGGTGTGGTAAGTGTCCTCCACACCTCATTACACAGCATTCAGAATTTTGCTCCATTCTCTCAGTTTTAATATAATAAATTAATTCTTCACAGGGTCAGCAGCAGAAATTAGCTATTACACTTTACCAGCACAGCTTGAAAATGTCAGGAGCAGAAAGGCTGTTGATGGTGTTAACATTATTCTATTCAAGAGGCAGCTTGAAGAGAGTGTCATGCAGTCACCAGTTTTAATGGCAGGATCACACACCACACTGCAAGTACATAAATCTGCAGGAAGTGACACTGGATCACAATGTCAAGTAGATGGGAACATTACATTGCAAGCTGCAAAGGTAGTGAACCCATGTACCTTAATACTATTGTCTCCTCAACCATTGAATACCTTCAGTAAGATGGCAAGTTCTCAGAAGAAGTGTCCACTGTAACACATGGGAAAAGGAGTGCCACTAGAGTCAGGCACATGCCACAGCTACTCCAGCAACATGGAAATCATTGGTTGCCCAGCAGCAAATATGCAGTGACATGTTTAAGCTCAGTCTATTGCACAGAGTCAGGTAGAGATAGAGTACTACAGGGTGAATATGAGGATGGAAATAGTAAGAGAGTAGGAATAATGGCATGGTCACACTCATGCTCAATGTGGTGGCACAAGCAGCAGCCATCAACACCTTCATGTGCACTAGTCAGCACCTGTCATGGTCAAGTAGGCATCAGTGGTGGTCGAGGATGAGTAAGGGGTACTATCCAGACATGAGATGGCATATTAAGTTACAGTACAAGTGCTTCTCAGGAAAATACTGGAAATAGTCGTCGGGACCAAACACATCAGAATTCTTGTAGGCCTCATCAGTGTTCATGCACATGTAGCAGTACCTCTCATTTGAGGTCTTGATCAAATAGCACTGTGAGATTAGTGTCTGTAGGATCATCTGCATTCACTTGGTCACATCATTGCAGCAAATCAGCATCAGGCTTGTATGGCAGCATTTCCTCATGATCATGGACACCATCACTCACCCTGTCTTTACAGGATGTTGTGTATGGCACTTTTGCCATACTGTAACCCAGAGTTAACATTGGTGGTAATGGAAATATAACATGCAGTTTATTAGTATGTATTTCAACAGACTTATTATACTGTTTAAGGTGAAACTAAATGTTTAACAAAATTATGTATATATGAAATAGGGGAGGGAAGGACAATTTAAGAAAGCAATGTACTGCTGTACTAAGAGGCTTTTTATCAGCACGTATTTGAGCATTGTAGTGCTAATGCATACAATAACAGAAAAAAGCAACATAGAAAGGAAGAGGGGGTAAGTTGCAGACTGAAATGTGTAACACCATTAAGGGTCCATTCAGTATCAAGAGTTCCAATTGAGTAATACTACTATTGACAGTCACATAAAAGATATTAAAACGAATGTATAAAAAGGGGTGGGGGAGAACCAAAATGAAATAATATACACTATTAAGAGCCTAACATGCACTCTGGATAAAAATGAATACATAATTAACAGACATCCTGTCATTATCACTAGCACTGTTGCCATTTCACCTTTAGCACTACACAAATGATAATTGCTGTTAGTTCTGATGAAACAAGGTTTGATGCCTTTGGCATAATGAAACAATCTGATGTGCAATACCTCTATATACATTAAATTAATTCTTAGTTGTCAAAACAAAAGCGGTGAAACATTGTATCATAAAAAAGACATGCAATACAGTTTTCATCACTGTCCAAGGTATCAGCTCATGAAAAATACAAGTTGGTATACAGCACCAAAGCAGTGCAGAGGTGTAGTGGTTAGTGTCGTTGCCTCACACCAAGAGGTTCTCCAGTTCTATTTTTGATTGGTGGGTTTTCTGTGTGGAGTCTTCATGTCCTCCCTGTATTTGCATAGGTTTCCTTTGGGTGCTGTGGTTTCTTCCCACATTCCAAAGACATGCAGTAGGTAGATTGGACACCCTAAGTTAGCCCTAGGTATGAGTATGTGTGAGAATGTGTGTGGTACACCCTTTGAGGAGGGTTGGGCCATGGGCTAGGAACCTGAGCCCATAAAACTCATAACTGCGACAGAAACAATGAGTGCTGGAAGGAGCTCATTGCCTGATTTACCACATGGTGCAATACAGGAAAGAGATAGAGAGATATAAGCACCAGTAAATCTTTAAATTCATTATACTAGTACTGCAGCACTGATGTAAATCACTGAACATTACAAAAGCAGTGCAGCCACACCTAGTTAGAATCTCTAAAGAAAACACATTTAGCAAAAATGTACAATGTTTACATATTCCTTACATGATGCAAATTCTACTCAGTGCAAAGATTTCAGTGAACAGTCAGACATAACTCTTATACACAAGAAATCCACATAGTGTGTAACTGTACTGTAGAAAATAAAAAAAAAATTAAAGATAAGAGGGACTGTCTAATGAACTGTGACAATAGGCCATACACCATGCAGCATAGCCCTCACATAGCATTGAATGCACTAATTGTACTCTATGTGCTTTCTATAATGAGGAAACACTAACATGAAGGTCATGGTCCATAGCTGTGGACAATATTTTATTTATTTATTTTATTTTACATTTGATAACCGGGAAAGTCTGACTGAACACAGGTTCATTTTCAGCAGAGGCCGGGGGAGAAAAGCTCCAAATACAGTACAGTACATAAGTAAGGACTTGAGCTTACATCTAAGAATACATTTCAGCATGCAATGTGCAGATATTAACAACCTTTTGTTTAAAGGAATATATACAGTACATTACAAGATTGCATTTCAGCATGTAATACGTAGAGCTTAAATATTTCTTGTTGTAAGGATTATATGCAGTACATTATAAGACTGAAAACAGTATAATAACTGAAAAAAGGTACACAATTTATTTTTGGTGTAGTATGATAGGAGTTCATTCTGAAAAGCCCTTATGATTGGAGTAGAACAGGTATACCTGGGTAACTAGAGGAAGAAACAGGTGAGCCTTAGCAGAATTCATGCAACAGTACAGTGGTGTGGTTTAACTTAGGGAGTCACAAGAGCAAAGCCAGCTGCTTGAATAGTGGATTTTGAGGAGTTTTTTAAATTGGAAGGCAGAGGTTATAGAAGTTATGTGGTTTTGGAGTGGGTTCCAGATTCTGGCTATAGTGCAGGCAAAGAGAGATTTACCAGCATCATTTTTGTCCTTGATGACATTTATAAGGTTTTAGTTACTAGATGCCACCTCTTTACGTGTATGGCTGTTAACCTTGTACAAGACTGTCATGTAGGGTCTTTTACTACTGGTTCCACCTAGCTGCCACTGCTATCATCAGTTGTAGGACCTTTACTGAGAACTCTAGTGACAGCATGGGGCAGATCACCACTGGAATGGCACATGATCGTAATGTGCAGAATGCAACATGTGTTAAACATTCTGCATGCGTTAGCAGTGCGATACTGAATGGCAACCTGAAACTCATGCAGGCAATGGAAATGGGCTTTTAGCTGGCTAAACACTCTCTCAATGACAGGACATGTCTGGGACAGAACAGTCTTACATTTCGTCAGCAGCTCTCTTTGGGATCCTCACAGGAATCATAAGCCATGGCTCAAGTGGAACACCTGGAAAACAGAAGAAAAGAAGAAACATGGGGGGAGACACAACAAAGTGATGATATATTAGTAATAATCAATACATTTTAAAAAGAAGAATTATATGATTCATGTTACATTTTTCACTTACCAACCTGATGAACACTGGGCATCCTTCCATGCAGGAAGAGGCAGTAGAGTGAGCTTAAGTGCCAGATGTGAGAATCATGGACACTGCCAGGAAGCTGGCCTGAGACATTGGTGATGTACTTCCTTGCATCACACTACCTGGAAACTCATGGAACGGTAGCCATTCCTATGTCAGTACTGCTCCCCTGTGGACCTGATGGGGTCCTAATGACAACATGGGTGCTTTCTACACACGGTGCACCTCAGGGAAACATGCTATCCTGGAAAAAGCACCCGTGGCTTGGCTCAATCCTGAGGTGACACCATGAAACAGATATACTGATCCACACTTGCCAACAGTATATCAAGGAACTTCTGATGTATCCCTGAGTTAGAAGCCTGAAAAATACCCAGCACATCCCCATCTGTCTCTGGAAGGTCCCTGTGGCAATTATAGTGTAGGCTACACATTTTGCATTTGCAGCTATAGCAAGGCCACGCACACCCCCATTTCCTATCTGTGGGCCATACACACTCACTAAAACACTTACAATATCTCTGATGACTCTACATCTATCAAGGATTTCTTGATTATCAAAATTATAATAAGTTATTCTTTCTATTTTCACCTTCTTGGCCTGCAAGTGCCACTGGGTGCAAACAGCATTTGGCGAAGACAAGTAGCTCACACTGAAAACTCAGCTGGCAGCAACAGCAAGCATAGTCACCAAATGCAAGTAGATAGAAAAGGTACAAATTTGCCATTTATAACACATCTGTGGATGGCACAGAAACAAGTCAAAAAGCAAAACTGAATCACAAACATGTGGTTAGAGGACTTAGCATAAGTAGGTTTACATAATTTCTCATTACAATCTCATTACTCCTTCATTTGCATACATTTATTTGAGGGTCCTGTATGCAAGTGCAAATTGCCTCTATGAATGATTTCCATTCCTGCTTGATGCCAATATGCTTCTGCTAAATTAATCAGAGAAGTCATCTTAGATTTATTCTCCTCATGTTTCAAAACTTTCACTGCATTTGGGTCTTGTGAGGTCAGCAAATATGTATGGGGTCCCACTATTGCAGATCTATACATGTAATCAATTTCAAGGAGGCCCATCCTCCTTTGGAACAGGGAATATATAATCTTGGTATACACTGAATTTGATAAATCATTTTGTGAGCATGAAGCATCCTTCTTGTTTTCCTATCTAATCTATCCAACACATTTTGAGGCCAGTCAGTCACTCCAAAACTGTAAGTTAGGACAGGAAGAGCAAATTGGTTTATAGCCTGGATTTTGTTCCTAGATGTCAATGCTGTTTTCAGAATTAATTTAAGTCTTCTAAAGTATTCCTTACTAAGTTTTATTCACATTTGTTCATGTTTTATTGTTGATCCTTCATCAAGTCCCAAATATTTATAAACTCCCTCTTGCTCAAATTCTTTTATATCACATTCTTATCCCAAACTAATATTTTTCTGGTGCTGCAGTTTTCCTGCTTTTAAAGTTGCTTTTGCACACTTATCAAAACCAAATGACATTCTTATATCATCTGAAAAAGTTTTGACAACCGGCAGCTGCTATGCTTTCAGTTCCTCATCTGATGAGCTATACAGTTTTAAATCATTAACAAAAACAAGATGAGAAGTCTTAACACTTTTGTTATTTTTAGGAGACAAATTGTAGCCATGGCCTAAGTTGTTAAGTAAACAGCTTAATGGGTTAACGGCAAAGCGGAATAGCAGTGGTGACAAAGAGTCACCCTGGAATATCCCCCTTTTAATTCTTATTACTGGGATAATATTCTGTCCTTTATCATAACTTAATTTCAAAGTGGTCTGCCACTGTTTCATGGTCACTGTAATGTAGTCGATCAGTGTAAGGTGTATCTTATACATTTTAAGCACTCTTTTATCCATGAATGTGGGATACTATCAAATGCTTTTTAATAGTCAGTCCATGCCATACTTAAATTCTTCCCCTTTTTACAGTTCTCCAGTATGACTTTATTTAATAACAAATGATTCTTTGTTCCATATGACTTTTTTTATTTCCCTTTTGTTCTACTGACATTGAGTTTTCTTCTAAGTGACTTATAAACTCTGTCGGCATCAATTCCCATGTATAGTTTATACGACGTCAGAAGACAAGTTATTGGTCTATAATTTTTAGGGTAGCTTTTAGGTTCACTCTTAAGAAAGAGCATTGTTTTGCCTGTTGTTAGCCAGGTTGGTGATGTTTAGGGTGCACATATAAATAGTTATTACTCATGGCTAAATCCTCGTGCAAAGATGTTAATACTTTTAACCAAATGTTAGTTACTGCATCTGGGCCTGGGGTTTTCCAGTTAGAGATTTTTCTTAACTTTGCCTCAGTCTCTCTGGCTGTTACTTCATCTCATTTCATATCCTGCACCTTTAAATTTCTTATTCTTTATTTTACTGCTTCTATCCATTTGTTATGTTCCACAGGATCTTCATAGATACTTCTCCAAAACGTATCTACTTCCTCTTTTTTGGCGGTCTTCAATTCCTTTTACCTTATTTCCCAGTTCTCTATAAAACTTTTTTTGGATCATCAATAAATTGCTTATTTTGTACTTTTCCTTTATATTTATCTCTGTAACTTCTAAGTTTTTCCGCTTGTGCTGAAATTTTAGTTTATTATTTGTTATAGTGCATGATAGATCCTGATCTGCTCTAATACTGTGCACTGCTTCCTTCACATATATCTTCCTTAGTGTTTTTGTTGATCTATTCCCTCTTATATAGTCTTCTAAGAGTGACACTTCTTTTCTTAATTGTTTTATATTTTTCTCTATTTGATACTTCCATGATGATATTCAATTCCTCCCCTTCCTTTTCCTCACTACCCAGTGTTCCTGTGGTAGAACTTTATCAGTTATTAATTTAGCTGCAAAGTAATATATCCTGTTTACTTCCATTATATCGCATGGATCTCTATGGACAGTCCTAATTACTGCATTCATTTGTTTTATCAGACTTCTTGTTTTTGGAGTTATATTGACCTTTTGCAGTCTATTTCTCTCATTGATCTTAATATATCTACCCATGGCCATTAAATCTCTTAGTTCATTTTCTTCCAAACTGAGGACACATCCCTTGTTTTCCATTTCCTGTGGGCATTCTATAGAAAGTTCTATTCCATCTTCCTGTTGCACCTTCTCTTCAATTTCATCCCGTATCATCAGTTGTTCTGTCATATGGGAACTCACTGGCCTATTACTCCTCAACATTGACTGCATCAGAGTTTCCACAGTTTCCCATTTCTTTCCTTGCTGTCTAGCTTCAAATTAATGTTTATACTGAATTCCTGTGGAAGACTCCAAATTATCTTTATATGGTACCTGAAAATTTGCTTCCTTTTCCACTGGTTTCCCCTTAATTTGGATAGCCATTGCTGTATCATATTGTGGTGCTTTCTGCATTTGCTTTTCTACACTGAATCCTTCACTTTGCAGGTACTCCATAACTTCAGTTTCTATTTCTTTAACTTCTTTTCTACTTTTATTCTTTGTCTTTTTATTTTCTGTATTGTAAAGTTTTCCATGTCTGGATTCCTTTGCCTGTATTTCTTTTCTCTTTTTATATTGGTTAGTTTTGCTTTCTCCTTTGCATAACTATTACACCATATTAAATCTCTTTTTCTGTCCCGTGTCCATATTTCCTGTTCAGATGTCTCCTGATCTTCCTGCTTCTCCTTACTTTGGGAACTCACTCCATCATGTTGTGATGTAATCTGTGTTAGACCTTCTGCACCAAATTCTTCACTTCGCTGACACTCCATAACTTCATAACTTTTAGCTAGTCTTACTGATTTGAAGTTGGTAATGGCATATAAAATGTCAAGTATGTTTACTCTGTGACATCAGTTTTAAAACAAACTCATCAAAGTCAATTTTAATTCATAAAAAAAAGTCATAAATCAAAAAATACAAAGTACATAAAAATACAAAACACAGCAAAATGTGCATAACATAATAATCTGAATAGTTTTTAACAGTACTTATTGTGTGAAGCAATGCCCTACAACCACAATCAACACCTCAGGTCCACATTGTCTATAACCTGAGAGATTTACCACACTCAGAGGTTCTGCCATCATTTCTTGGTTATCACTGCATTTTTGATATATTGTTCTCAGGTAAGTCAATGAAGTTCGGTGATGCTGTGGTTACATGTAGCTCCTTGAGGTAGAACAAAAATAAGGCAGTACTAGTACAGATCAGTACAATTAAATGGTCATGTGCCACCTTCACTGTTATTTCTAAACTATGAATTCACAATCACATGCGCAACCTAGAGTAACTGCAGTATCTTCATAGTACTGTTCATTGTTACTAGTACTGTATAAAGCAGTATTGAGCAGGGCCACCCAGGACAATTATTTGTTTGTTAATAAAGGTAAAGCATTTAACTGACTCCTATAATTCCCTTTTGTCAGTATCTCTTAAATGCTACTTCTAATTGAGCTGTACATCCTGGTTCTGTAGCTATAATTCCCAAACTCCTTATAGTGCATGAGCAGCACACTATATCCCTGCTCTGTTCTTGGCACCAGTATTCCTCAGTCCTCCTTAAGGGTAGTTATGCTACTTTATTCTTTAGCTCTGTCATACGTGTGCTGTCAACTATATTTTATGCAGCTATTCTTGTAGTACATATATAATATCATGCACTTACTCCCTCCCAGAGCTTGAATCTTTAATTATGATGTGATAAATCAGCTAGCTGTCGATAACAACTGCAGGGAACAAAGTTATTTTTTATCAGTAGTGCAGACCATGAGCAGTGTTGAACATAATTGACATGTAATACCTACTGTAAAGACCTCTGCAGTGGAATATGTTATACGACAGGTAAGAGTCAAACTTCAGTGAGGTTTTGGTATCCAGCAATTTCAATTTATTTCAAATTAAAGCTTTATCAAAATTTTTTTGAGACTTATGGAAATTTTCCTATTAGAAAAATAGATTTGTTTACCTTTAAAAGAAATGAATAAATGTGTTCCTCAAACTGTTCTCATTCAGCTATTTCACTGAAGAAAGATTTCCTTTAGGTGTTATTTTCAAAACAAGAAAGTTCTATATAAATCAACAATTTTCAAGACGTGCTACAAAACCTGGAAGACAGCAGTATATATCAAATAAAATAATTGAAAGAAATGAGACAAAGCAAAACACAAAAATTTAACACATTGAGACAGCATTAACAAATGCAGAAGGAAGAATATGAAAGGGGGAAATCTGTGTTAAATTTCTTCTAAAGCAAACTATCTGGTTACCAAACAAAATAAAATACTTGAAAAAGTGTGAAAGAAGATGTAATATACTCATTTTCAGACTTCCTGAAAAGACAGAAGACATAGGCATTGTAACCTTTGAAGAGCAAAATTCATAGATCTTCAGGAAATTGTCTCCTTCACTGGATAAGCCAATCTAAATAAATTCAGTATGCTCTTAGATCAATTGTGCTATAATTTATGTCTTATTTTGACACAGCAATAGTCTTAAAGGCAGACTGCGGTGGTGGTGCTGTGGTAGTGTTGTCGCCTCACAGCAAGACATTGTGCCGTTCGATTTTCAGCTAGAGCGTCTTCTGTGTGGAGACATGCGTGAATGGGCGTACCTTCATTGAAGGTTATGCGTCAGGGCTGGCAAACTCGGCACGTAAAAAATCTACTGACAATCATTAGCGGACCGGAGTTCCACTGTGGTGACCCTTAACCGGGAAAAGCCGAAAGACACAAACAAAATAGTCTTAAAGGCAGAATGGTCAAACTCTCTACTAAGGTTTTGTCAAAAACTATCAGATATGATAATTATCTTGCTACAAAGATTCTCAAGAAAAGAAAAAAAAATGTGGGCCATTAATAAAAGTTTAGGGGGAATTCAGTAAAGCGTACACAGATTAATTTTCCATGGCATGCAATCAACTCATAAGTAGGTGAATTGCAAGTAAATGTGGGTGTAGAGTGATCCAACAAGCAAATAGGCAGTCGTGCAGATACCTTGTTGGTGTCAGAAGTGTACACGGAAAATTTCCATGTACATGAAATCAAAAAGTGAACAGGGGCTGTAAAAGCTCTATGAGAAGGTCAGAAATAGGAAAGCAGACACATATATGTGCAAAGCTATGCCCTGTGTGTCCAAAACATGATGACAATTTTTTAAAATAATGTTTTTTTTAATACCCATATTATGTTTGCATGCAAACATGCCATTATGCAAAAAAAATATTTAAAAGTGTAAAAAGGCAGGGTCTAGAAAAGTGTAGTATCCAGGTTGTGTGCACAGAGCTGTATGCAAATAAGTTAGGATTACTGAATAGCAAAAATGGGTATTCATGTCCTTAGGTCAAACATGTGTAGCCCCAGAAACATGTTGGTGTCCACAGAAGAGGTAGCTCACATCAAAAGGGATTGTGTCACAATTTCTTTAAGTACAATGGAGGTCAACAGCACCTGTTTGCACACTGTGCCTCTGAAGTGAGCAGGGGGATGTGTCCCGTACCTGGTAAGCTTTGTTTAACCTTGGGGCGCATGTTTAAGTTGGTTTGAGCTGTGCTGAGCATTCCCATTCAAGGGGGGTGTGTCTATTGACTGCTGAGCATTGCTTATACCTGTGGCACGGGTTTGCGTACCATGATGCAGTGCTTAGCAAGGAAGGCTGTCAAAAAAAGAAATTGTTTGAGAAAGTCAATCATATAGAAATTAATGATGACCCCTGTTCCACCTAAACTGGATCATTCCAAACCCTCAATGATGTACTGGGCAGGTGGAATGCATCATAGTTAGCCAATCATACAGGCTGCATCTGCAGCAGAGCACTATAAAGTATGCATATACCCTACAATCTGATTTCCCCTCATACTCAGCACCATTGGTGTACAGACTTGGGAATTTTAACTGAGAGAATGCTAGGGGCTTCTGCAGTTCTGCTACATCTGTATGTGATAGATGCTGAGGTCAGTGCTGATGCTGCTACTGACAATAGCCCTAGACTGAGAAGGAGAAGAGTGTTCAGACTCAGGTAACCTTCCACAAGCTATATGAGCTGGAAATTGTAGAGCTCTACAGAGTGGACAGGGACATACTACAAGAACTCACTGACTTCTGCCACCCTCATCTCAGACCCAGAGCCAACAGAAAGGAACCTATCTCAGTGGAAACAAAGGTATGTGTAGCCCTTAGGATACTAGCTACAGGTATATTTCAAAGACCGACTGGGGACATGATGAGGGTCTCACAGGCATCAGCATCCAGGGTACTCCACCAGTTCCTGGATGCCTTGCAAACACATGCTAGTGAGCACATTTATTTACCCCACACCCCTGAGGAGAGGGCCAGCAGTATGCACCTCTTCTACCATGTAGCACACTACCCTGAGGTACCGGGTGCCATAGACTGCACTCATGTACACATCAAAGCACTACCTGGTGAGGAGGGTAGAGTCTACGTCACCCACAAGGGGTATCACTCCATCAACTGCCAGGTCGTGTGCAATGTCCAGGGCATTATCATGAGTCTGTGTGCTGTCAGCCCTGTTATCACAACTCCCATATCTGGCACGCATCACAACTGTACCAGATGTTTGCAGGGGGGGACATCCCATATCGCCATCTACTGGTGGATGCTGGTTAATCACTGGAACCATGGATGATGAGATCTGTCAGAAATGTACTCACACCTACCGAAGAATGAGATAATGAGGCACACTAGGCACATCATAGAGCATGTGTTTGGGCTGCTCAAGTTACGGTTTCAGTGCCTCGATATATCTGGTGGAGTCCTTCAGTACTCTCCAGCCACATGTGCACAGATGTTCACAGTATATGACATGCTACACAATATATTCTTGTGGAAACAGGTGCAGCAGGATCATCCCAGGGAAGGGACACACAACCCCCCATCAGTGCCTAGATCCCCACAGCCACACCCACAGGGAGACTCAGAGGAACCCTCTGAGGCTGTTCCTGTAGGCAGACGTAGGCATGCCCAGTATGCCCTGGCCTTAGCCAAGAGGCAATGCATAGCACATGCACTGACAACCTAAGGTCCTAGGGACTGACACCTTACTCCGACTCACACATAGTAAAAAGGATGCCAGCCACACCACACAACCTGTACCTAACCATGTATTGGCTGTGTACTGCATGCATCAGACAGAGATAGCCCTGAAACACAGGTCTCTCAATCACTGCATTCAATAGGTAAGTCACTCTGTTATACAACACATGTATGGGGTACTAGACTATGGTAGCACATATATGGACTCGCTGCATGTATGTAAGGGAATATAGTGGGTCACTGGGCAACTTGCAGAGATCTAACAGCCAACTGGAACAACAGGTACTATGTACAGTTCTGACTGCCCCATAATATTCATTAGGCCACATGGCTGGAAACCCCACTGCATTATGCAAGGGAAATGCCAAACAGTGGGGTCACAGGACAGATGCACAACTGTCAGTGCCAGAGTCCCCTACCCAGAACACATATGTATTCCCATACAACTGCAGTAACAGAGTATGTCTGCAAGGATATATGTGCAGACCATACATTTCCAGTGTGGTGACATACAATCTGTCCACATATTTTACCCACAAAACACAGAAGTCAGTGTATGTCTGTATGCTGTTGATAGTGTGAGGAATTAAACCTTTCCCTCTCACTGGTGACTGGTGACTGGTGTGGCTCCCTGGGCTAAGAACATTTGCATGGGTGTGGTCATAGTTTTACATTTGATGGCCAATATACAGTGAATATAAAAAGTGTACACATCCCTGTTAAAATGCCAGGTTTTTGACATATAAAAAAATGAAGCCACAATAAATAATTTCAAAACTTTTCCCACCTTTAATGTGACCTATAACCTGTACAATTCAATTGAAAGACAAACAAATCTGTTAGGGTAAAAATATAAAAAATAAGAAACATACAATAAGCTGGTTGCATAAGTGTGCACACCCTTAAATTAATGCTTTGTTGAAGCACCTTTTGATTTAATTACACCATTCACTCTTCTTGGGTAGGAGTCTATCAGCATGGCACATCTTGACCTGGCAATTTTTGTCCACTCTTACTTGCAAAAGCACTCCAAACCTGTCAGATTGCAAGGGCATCTTTTGTGCACAGCCCTCTTCAGGTCACCACACAGATTTTCTATTGGATTTAGGTCTAAGCTCTGGCTAGGCCATTCCAAAACGTAATTTTCTTCTGGTGAAGCCATTCTTTTGTTGATGTGGATGTATGTTTGGGGTCATTGTTGTGTTGAAAGGTGAAATTCCTCTTCATCTTCAGCTTTTTAGCAGACGCCTGAAGGTTTGGGGCAGAAAGTGACTGGTATTTTGAACTGCTCATAATTCCATCCACCTTGACTAAAACCCCAGTTCCAGCTGAAGAAAAGCAACCCCATGGTTCATCATGGCGTTGGTGTTCTTTTGGTGATGTGAAGTGTTGTTTTTGCACCAAACGTTCCTTTTGGAATTGAGGCCAAAAAGTTCAATCTTGGTCTCATCAGACCGTAACACATTTTCCCACATGCTTTTGGGAAACTTGCTATATTGTTTTGTAAATTATAGCTGGGACAGGATGTTTTTCTGTGTAAGAAAAGGCTTCCATCTTGCAACCCTACCCCATAGCCCAGGCATATGGAGAATACAGGAGATTGTTGTCACATGAAGTACACAACTAGTACTTGCCAGAAATTCCTGCAGCTCCTTCAGTGTTGCTGTAGGTCCCTTGGCAGCCTCCCTGACCAGTTTTTGTCTTGTGTTTTCATCAACTTCCAGTTCTTTGCAACATCACTGTTGTCCCATATTTTTCCACTTTTTGATGATTGTCTTCACTGTGTTCCATGGTATATCCAGTGCTGTGGAAGTTTTTTTGTACCCTTCTCCTGACTGATACCTTTCAATAATGAGATTCCTTTGATCTTTATAAGCTCTCTGCGAACCATGGCTTTTGCTGCAGGCAACTCAGTAAATGTCAGGAAAATCCTACTAGGGTAGCTGAACTTTATTTGGGGTTAATCAGAGTCTCTTTAATTGATTGCATGTATGTACCTAAAAAGACTGAATGCTATAATTCAATCAAAAGGTGCTTCAACAAAGTATTAGTTTAAGGGTGTGCACACTTATGCAACCAGCTTATTGTATGTTTTTTTATTTTTTATATTTTTCCCCCTAACAGATTTGTTTGGTTTTCAACTGAATTGTACAGGGTATTGGTCACATTAAAGGTGGGAAAAGCTTTGAAATATTTATTGTGGTCTCATTTTTTATATCACAAAAAACTGGCATTTTAATAAGGGGTGTGCACACTTTTTGTATCCACTGTATATCCCTTGTCACTGAGGTTGGACCTGTGTCCCCCCCATTACTTATGGCTATGACTGAATCCCTGCTGTAGGGGGTTGACAGATATGTTAGCCATAGCTCTCAACCAAAGAGGGACAAATGTCAACAAAACAGTGACCTAACCAGGGGACATCAGAGACAGTCAGGGACACCTGTAGAATGCTAGCACTATTTATGTGTGGCATTGACAGACTGAGAGGTCATGAATGACAGTACATTGTTTGGTGTTACAGGAGTGTACATCCATATGTAGTGTCACTATGTCTAACACAGATTCCACTAGCTTTCCTACACCAGCCGACCATTGTAGGAGGGAGTAACAGGGCCAGAGCTGGGATATGACTCAAAGCAGGGACAGTTGTGAGGCACGCCTGTAGCTGTTGGACAGCAGAGTATCACTAACATGTCAATACCATAGATGTATGACAGGCCTACTGTTGTAATACCTATTCCCCATACCTCTATCCTACCATCTACATCCCATTACATGGGGAAATATATTACATATCTGGCAGAGTGCAGTACTCCTTTTTTTCAAGTGTTCTTCAGAAAATAGCTTGCAAAACTGTTGTCTGTGTGAGCAAAACAACATACAGACCTGTACCCCATAGGCAGTTGATTAGCTTTTGTAGGTACTGCTCATTGACAGGTAATTGCATGCACACCAATCTGTGTCTCAGGCTTGCTAACTGCATCCAAAAACAGCTGGGTTGCACTTTCATTAGCCGATGACATGGCACCACAGTGCAGTATTTAAGACCTTCATGTAGGCTTTGGCCCCTTTCTTAGATTCTGAGATGGACATTAGTGAAGTGTGGAGACTACAGCATCACAGATGGTAGGTACAAATACTGTCCATTGTTGAGATTTCTGAGGTATGTACACAGTTTTGCATGATATGTTTGGCCATTGTCCCAGGACATTGTGATTATCTGGCAGTTCAGTGGTAAACTTTGGGGGATGAGGTCAGTAAGGAGAGAGACATGTGAGTGTCAGACATAATACCAATCCAAATATGCATGCAGATGCAGTAGCTGCGATTCTGTCAGCTCACTATCTTTGTAGGGGCAAACTGTGAAACATGTCCCTGTCACCAGATCTTTGCCCTGCCACCCTTTATGTATGGTTGTGTCTGGATCCCTTGTTCTATGGGGTTGTGAGGTATGGTAGGTCTGTAGTGGATAGCTTAACATACAGCTGCGTATGTTCCATGCTGCAGCTGCTGCTGCAGCCTAGACACATAGGGGGGGAGTGTGACCTTTTTGGAGGGGAGCAAGCTATATGTGTAAGTGATCACAGCAGACCCAGGGTAAGGGTACCCTTTACAGTCCAGTGGAGGCATGTGCATAAGGTACATCTGTTACATAACAGTGCCAATCACAGAGTAGTAGGCAGCATATAGTTTGGCTATAGAAATATGCGCAGTGTGTCCCTACCTACAGGTCTTTGACTTGCAAACATGGGTAGCAGTTAATGCAATAGCAGCAACCTGTGTGGGTTAAAATTGCATGACTCAGTCATTACTTGTTGTGTTCAGAAGAATGTAATTGATGTGCAACACACTGGATTCAAACCCAGGACTGTAGGTGGCAAAATATACTACATGCAAGGCATTTAACAGACTGAGTTACTGAGTCAGTGCTGTAGCAGGTTTATGTACAAGATATATGTGCATACACACAGTCTGTGACACACGTTGTCTGCATCCATCATTATGTGCATGGCTTTCAAAGGCAGTAGTTGTGCAGCAGGGTCCCAGTTGTATACATGTACTTTGTCATCACTGCCTTAGCAGGTGTGTGTAACGATGTTGCTGCTAAAAGGGAGCAATTACCTGCTATCATACCTCTCAAGCTCTTAGATTAAGAAATCTGGACAAAGCCATAACTAAAAGTGGGGCAAAGGCCCAAAAATAGGGACAATCTTTACATATTATTCTTACAAACAGCATGTTGACAGAATAACAGGTGTTGCATTAGCATGTGTCTTTTGAAGGGTATGAACTGTGAAATTCAAATGTTTGTCATGATGTTCTAACCTCAATCTTTGATAATGTGCAAGTACTTTGCCATAAAAATACAATGTTATGAAAACCGGGCCAAAATATGGGGCAAAACTCTGGAGATTCTGTAACAATCTGTACAGTTGATAAGTATGCCTGCTATCCCAGGCTCAACATACATTAATTATTATTTATTTGGCTGTGTACTGGTGTAGTGTTTGCATCACAGTCCCAAGTACACACCCATTTTTCCCATTATATGTACTTGCAGTCTGTCAGTGGCAATCTAGATTTTGCTGGAAACACCTATGTTAATTCAGAGCTGAGTGGCCTAGTGGGCTAATGCACTATTCTGTGGTTGACAGGAGTCTGGGCTCAAAAAGTGGCAGGGATGATTATTTTGATGATCTGCTTAACACTGTGAGAAACATATAAGACCATTAAGGCACTTTTAAGCACTGTTAAGCAGGTTTGCATGGGTTTGTGTGATGCACCACATCATTGCATACTGCTTAGCTCCACATAAACCCATGGTACAAATTATTAAAGAAAAGATAAAGGGGATGATAGGACAGTGCTGAAATGGGGGGAAAGCAGGGGGAAAAACATACTGAAAGGCAGGTACAGTTGTGCAGGAAGGGTGTAGGGAAGGACCATAGCTTTCCATTTCATGTACGGCAACATCTGTGCAGATTTTACAGAATTTGTACAAGAATTTGAGCATCACACCCCAGAGAGAGGGGTGAGGACAACATAAATGTGTTAATGAATTAATTTCATAATTAGTTGTGTCCAGTGGACATATGTGCAAAATGGAGAGCTATGTATGGGGCAATATTTTTTTTTTTTGGGACATGTGCCCACAAGGAGAGAGTGGGATGTTGTGGAGGGATGTAGCTACCCGTGGGGAGGTAAGTTGGGTAGCAGAGGTTGAATTTGCAGACAGACAAGACAGACAAGACAGATGACAGGGTTGGTGTGCGACACATGAGAGGGGTAAACACCTTGGATGGGGAGGTTGTTGTGGAATCTGAGTTGCATGTGCCAACAGATGGCAGCAGCATGACAGCAATCTCACACTGGGGCAGTTGTCACTGCTACTTCACTACCCTGAAGGTGGCTGTGCTCGAGGCTGGGTTCTGGGGCCACCAGGCCCCACCAGGTTGTCCAGTTTGCCCTCAATCTGGAACAGGCATTGTTCATAGTTCCTATGAACAATCCTGCACATCAAGGCTGGTAGCTAAACTCAGGTAACAACCCCCCCTCCACCCTCGCTCCCAGGGGGATGGGCCCAGTCCCCCTGAGGTGGTTCCACCTGAAGGTGGTGCAGGGACAGTGGAGTGGGCACTACCAGCTTGGGTCCCAGACATGCTGGGACCCAGTGGCATGACCGGCTGAGGTAAAGTAGGCAGATCACAAGGAACCAGCCTACCCTGACATGCTGTGGTTATGCACGTAAACCAATACATATAGATTTGTTATGAACAAAACCATCGTTAGTAATAACAGCATGGCAGAACATTGCAAATAACCCCATGACAGTTCAATGCATATAATATGAAACAACAATAAATAACAGAACAGTCAGTATATTAACAGCATGCCAGTAACAGTTATGGCACAAGGCCAACAGAATATGTAATTCAACAAGATATGTTAATATGCAACCATAGTAATACATAACATTAATAAAACACATGGCCCAAAACAACATTTATGGAACAGCATATGTTAATAATAAACCATAACCAATATATAACAATAATAAATTTATGAAGATAATAGGTGGGGAGAGAGAGAAATACAGTCCATTAATACCATTATGGGTTATATAGCTGACAACAGTAATGCTATCTACTCTACATGTCTGTCCTTTATGTATGTTTAAATATGCCCTATAGCTGCTGTAGCATGTACATACTTCTCAAGCTATCCTCATTGGACACTATGGGCCAAGCAGTAACATCTGCAGATAAACAACTACAAAGAACACTTGCTCATCAGGTGGACCTATATAACTAACATGGTGTACTGTGAGCTAATATACTGTTACTTTGCTATTGACATATAACCACGTCGATAATGCATCTGTGACAGAGGAATTGCGCAACAGTAATTACATTCCATGACAGAGTGACACTTGAGAGACCTGCATGTGTACAGTAAAGAGAGTATCATGCCTTGCTTGGTGGGCATGTGGATAAAAAAACAATAGCAGTGACTGCAGGGGACATGTGCATCATATGTATTAATTGGCAGCAGCAAACTTTCCAAGACACACCAGACATACAGTCATACCAGGAGTACACACTTTATTTATTTTGTTTATTTTATTATATTTTACTGTTATTCTATGTATTTCCTTTATTTTATGCATTAATAGCACACTGGTGGTAATGATTCAACAGTCTGTGACATCTGAAAAAACAATTATTTACAGAATGATATGAGATATCTTATCTCACCCATTTACCTACAGTTCCTATGGAGAGAATGATATCTGTAATCAATATATGACTGATACCTCCGTCATATGTTGCAAAAATACTCATCACAAAGGTCCAACAAATGCAAATCTATAAACATTGCATGTAGACAACAAATCAACTACAGCCCATCTCTACTACTCTCATCTATAAACTCATTCAAATTATAGATACCCATTAAGAAAAACCAAAAAAAAAACATCCCTCATCTGCAGTCTTCATCGACCTTTCAAAAGCTTTTGACATGGTAAACCACACCCTCTTAATCAAATCTCTACGCTTTTGTATGCATCACCTAAACTCTGCTCTATATACAGTTGAATAAATATAAAATAAATAAATAAGTAAATAAATAAATATATATTCCCCCAGGTGACAACACAAATACCTTGTTGGGTATCCTCCAATGGCTCTCCACTAACTGCCCCCAGGAAACTATTATTCTCGGGGATGCTAATATCGACTGGAATACTTGCTCTTCAGACTTCCCCTCCACCCATATAAATTTGCATGGCTTCTCCCAGATGATATCTTCCCCAACCAGAATCAATAAGCCTAACAAAAAGGAAAGTATCCTAGACTGGATATTAATAAACAACCTAACCCAGATATATAAAACAGGCACCCTACCTGAGGGCTTTAGTGATCACTTCCTGACCTATATAATCAGGAAAATAAATGGCATCCCTAAACAATCTTCCTTTAAAACCATTAGAAGTTGTAAGAACTTTATTCAGACTAAATTTCAGAATGAACTTAACACATGTGACTGGTCCAACCTATGGCTACTTCCACTAGATGAAGCAGTCTCATATTTTAACTCTACATTTCTTGCTATCCTGGATAACCATGCTCCCCACGCACTATTAGAACCAATAACAAAGTAGCACCATGGCTGTCCAATGATACAAACAAAAAATTATTAGTAGAAACAAAGCGTGGACCTCCTGGAGAACCACTAAGTCCCCAAAATACCACCTTATATATAAACAGCTGAGGAATTATGTAAAGAAGTCTATTATGCTAAACAAAAATAATTATTACTGTAATCTGAAACAAAAGCACCAAAATCAACCACAAAAATTCTGGTCAGGCATAAACAAACTTCTCCACCCAGGCCAATCAACTACCCATACCCCCTTAACTACCCTCCAAAAACCTCTAAAATTGTTTCTAACACCCTTAACACTTTCTTTACAGAAAATATGCAATCCCTAGCCAGTAAGCTATCTCCCTATACCCCAAGTACCACCAAACCCCACACCTGATAATAAGATCCCCTTTCAGCTTGATCCAGTACCAACATCTTTTATTAAGTCCCTGCTTAAAAAACTGAAACCCACCACCCTTTCAGCAGACCTACTACCTGCAGAATATATCCAAAAAGCTGCTAATGAAACAGCATACTCCATATCAATTTTAATCAATAGAACTATCCACAAAGCCTATATCCCCCACATCTGGAAAATATCCCACATTGTTCCTGTTCATAAAGGGGGAGATTCCACTGAACTTTCCAATTACAGGCCTATAGCCATTCTGTCTCCCTTGGCTAAAATAATGGAAAAATGTATCCACAAGCAATGTCTTGCCTATCTGAATCAAAACACTCTCCTAGCCCTATCCCAGCATGGATTTAGACCTTGCCATAGTACAACCTCAACCCTTCTCTCCTTCTCCCATACAATAAATCAAAACCATAATGACAACAAGCTCTCCTCAGCCCTCTTCCTTGACCTATCCAAGGCATTTGATATGGTAAATCACCAGCTACTCTTAAACACATTAAAATCACTCTCCATAGATAACCTAGCAATTATGGTTTCATTCTTACCTAAGTGACAGACAACAAGCTGTACTATGGAAGAATAACCTATCATCCCTTTTACCAGTCATCCTTGTCCCACAAGGATCTATATTAGGTCCCCTCCTATTCTCCATATTCATTAATGACCTGTACAAAGTCATCCCTGATGCAACTTGTATTCAGTATGCAGATGACTCAACCCTAATCTGCTCTGCCACCTCCCCCACAGATTTACAATCCTTGTCCCAAATCACTTTCAACAAAGTAGAGAACTGGTTCACTGGTTGCCAACTACTATTAAACCCAAATAAAACCAAACTTTTACTCTTCTCCCCCATTCGCAAGGTCCCCTCACCACCTATCACCATAATATCTAACAATGGTACCATAATTTCCCCAGAGCCTAGTACTAAACTACTGTGAGTGATCATTGACAACAACCTCAAGTTTGATGCTCACATAGACAAAACTATTAAAACAGTTAATAAAACATTAGGCTCTTTATACAGGATTAAACCATCCCTAACCCCATCTACTAGAACTGTTATTGACTGTACACATCTGCTATCAACCCTTCTTTATGCCTCACCCATCTTCGTAAACCTAAGCAAATCAAACCTCAATAAATTAACTGGGTGCTACAATAACATTGCCAGATTTGCCACAGGATCAGCTTATAGAACCCATCACTGCCTTAACCTTCAATCGTTAGACGGGCTTGAACTAACCTATCAACTGCAATATAACCAACTAATAGTTGTTCACAAAATCCTCTACCAATCAGACAGTACACCCTTACTGAAAAATATTATTACCCCCTACAGTAACCTAAAATCCCTTCGTTCTTCCAAAAAAATGCTAGTGCAAACTGTTAAAACCAACAATTCAGCTGGTGAATCACTATTCTCCAACTCTGCCGGTAAAAACTGGAACCTACTTCCGGCTGAACTCACCACTTCAAAAAATCCCTTAGGAAATACCTAAAAATGCAGTGGCTTTGTCCCTGTACAAGCCCTGACTAACCCCCACTCAAACATAATTCATAAATGAGAACTCATTACAGGAAGAAAACTCTGACTCTCCAACTGTTTAAAATTCTGTGTATCACCCACCTACTAGAAAGATTTAAAGTTAACTGTAAACCATGTATGATAACCACCTTTAATATATGTGTTTTCCTTTTTCAGATGAAATATTTAACTATTTTTTTCTCAGCTACTTGCTTCCAACCTTTGCTGTGTGTATGTGAGAAAAACATGTACCTGTGTGTACATATTGTTAAACAAATCTCAGTTTTGTGATAACTCACTGTAATAATTTCACTGTATTTACACTTGTTTTTGTACATTTGGAGCTTTTCTCCCTGGGCCTCCACTGAAAATGGACCTATATCCAGTTGGACTTTCTCGGTTAACAAATGTAAAATAAAAATAAAATAAAAAATAAAATAAAATACCAAAATATTTCTGGCAGGCATGAGGATAGAACACAACAGCAGTGCCTGCTGGGTACATGGGCATCATATGTAGTAATTGACTGCAGCAGCCTTTCCAAGTCACAGCAGGCATACAGCCATACCAAGAGTACACATTTTATTTCTTTTATGTTAATATATTTTATTATTATTGCACATATTTCCTTTATTTTATGCATTAATAGCACATTCGTGGTAATGACTTTAACAGTCTGTGAAATCTGAATAAACAATTATTTACACATAATATAGGCTACCTCACCTATGTACCAGTAGTCCGTGCGGAGAGGATATCTGTCATCATAACATATCTGAATCAGTAATATTTATTAGCACATAGCACTGGATTCAAACCCAGGTCTGTCTGTGTAAAAATGTACTTTGTACACAGGATTTAACAAATTGAACTACTGAGTCACTGCTGAAATCTGACTGACCGATATTTACCTAGAGCTCACCTGGAAACAAAATATGACTTGGTAGTAGTACTACAGTGTTATAGTACACTAGAGCTCACCTGGAAACAAAATCTGACCTGGTAGTAGTACTACAGTGTTAGAGTACACTCCAGTGACAGTTGAACACACATGCATTTAATGCAATCATGACAGATATACTAGGTAACCTATACATTACTAAATAAAATGCAGCTGTACATGATATATTGTTACTGGGTTGAAATATCAGCTCTAATTCCACAAGTATTGCACAGATGTTTATTACAGATACCTTCATGCAGTTACTGGAATAGTTTTGAGTTTTTCTTGCATAACAGTTGGCATTATGCAGCTGTAATTCCACAGTTTTTGCACCACAGATGTTTTGTACATTACTGGTTCATGCTCTAATATTTTTGTGTCTTATTTGACTATAGATAGCATAATACAGCTGTACTTACCACACTCATAGCGCAACTTGGCCAGGCGGCCTGAGTGTGTCTCGACCTTGTGAGCTCCCACCTCTGCAGCTGTTAGGAGAGAGGCACACCATTATGCATACCAGTTTAGCAGACATTCAAAATTAAATACTGGTGAAACACAGGTAAACATACTTACACATATGTGGAACACTACCCGCCTGGAATACTTGGACCCAAGTATCCAAGAGAGCCCCCTTCCTTCTTTTCAGGTTGTCATGGTGGTGACAACACTGCTCACCTGTGCAGGTGATACCAGTTGAACTGCCTCCGCTTTGTACTCCGACCCCTGATAACCTTCCTGCATGAGCCAGTCTTCATGTTTTTTCACTAGGAATTCAACCATGACCCTGGACTGCTCAATGCCCCACCACTGCACCCAAAAGTGCAAACTCTCTCCAATACCTGCCATTGTATCCTTCATAGAGTGAATTCCAATGGATTATGGTGCATTCCTGCCTATTCAACTTAATATAGCCCTTTTTCCCATGCTTAAGAACCATTGGGCAATATTTAAAAATGTGGCACATCAGTTAGTACCACACAAACCAGTTCAGATCAACTGAGCAGTTCTTAAACTGGCAATGCTAAGCACAGCCAAGTAGTGCCAAGCACTGTGAAGTGGTGCTTAAACAGAGATTGTTTAAACAGTGCTTAACAAGGTTTAGCAAAGCTTAGCTGAGTGCAGCACATCATGATTTTACAATAATTGGCATAATTTATCTTGCAAAATTAATTGCTTAATTTCCCTTCCATGTATTCAAACCCCCCACAGTGTGCCAAGCAGCCACAGCCCTTAAGGCTGAATAGCACACCTGATACTCTTGTTAGAGGTGACTCTATTGTCAGACACACCACCAGGCTGAATAAAGAGAAGGTCACGGTGAGCTGCCTGTAAAGCAAATACAAATATGACTCAGTCGTTGTACATGCTGGTGTGAATGACCTGACTCTCTGATCCTAACCTTGAGCAGCATCTTACCCTCACCTAGAATGATGCCACAGTACAAAGACAAAATGATCGATTTTAACAATTGGCTAAAATTTTGGTGTCATTCAAAGGGGATCCAGTGTCTGTCAGCCTGGGATGACATGCTCAACAAGCCATGTTGCTTCGCTAGGGTGGCTTGCACCTGTCACCACGGCTCTTGCCACCACCATAGTGCCTTTTTAGGCAAGGCTCAAAACACACCCCATAGACATTTGTGCAGTGACAGAAACCTGGTTCAAGGCTCCAGATAGCACCCCAGCACTACCAGGCTATACCAAACCGGAAGTTTCCATATTTATCAAGGATATCCACGTCTCCAGGTTAGTGGCATTGCACGAAGTATCGGAGACCATCCATGTGCAACTAACAGTGGGAAAGACTGCTTTTCAGTTTATAGCATCCTACAGACCACCCTCTCAAAGTCAGGAATCCCATTCGGCCTTCCTGAAAACATTGGAAAACATGAAGATCTCTCCAAACACCATTATATTGGGTGACTTCAACTACCCAAACATTGACTGGGAGCACTACTCAAGCCCCAGCACCTTAGCCCAAAGATTCCTGGAAATTATAAACTCAAATGCTATGGAACTAGTCACCACTCCCACAAGAGGGGACAATATACTAGACCTGATAATTACCAACATGGGGATTCTATGCTCCACACCAGAAGTATATCCCTCATTGGTAAGATCAGAACATAAATTAATTTCACTGGATGTCCACATCCCGAAAACCACAGTGAAAAAAACTTCTCACTTCTCAAAACCGAAGTGGAATCCTTCAAGGCCCCAGGGCCAATGGAAACTACAGCCCAAACTGCAGAATCCTATATAAATGCATTCTACAGACATCTCCAGTAATGCATGGATCATGCTATCCCAAACAAAACCAAGACCCAATCATCCAAAGGCAGGCATCCAGTCTGGTGGACCCTGCCATAAATAAACTGTACAACAGAAGGAGGAAGCTACTACATGATAGAGCAAAAAGGCATCTCTGATCAGTGCTAGCAAAACCTCATAAAATCCTCCAAGAAAATTGCACAGGACACCAGACAATCATAAGGCTTTTTTCAGTTATGTTAGAAACCTGGGATGCAACTCCCAGACTTGTTCTGAGTTGATTCTAAAAAAATACACTGAACCCACAGACATCGCCAATATCCTGGCAGACAGGTTCAGTGCAAACTTCTCCACCCTCCCCCAAAAGAGCAAGTATCTATCCCAGCAGAGGGCTGCCTCCCAAACATCTCAGATGCTCAGGTGATGCCCTCTCCAAAGTAAAACACTGCTTCCATGGGACCAGATGGCGTCCCAGGTTGCATGAACTACAAGAGGAGCTAATCCCTCAAATAAAACAGCTATACAATCTCAGCCTCACTACAGGATATGTGCCCACAGAATGGCGTACAGCAACAGTGGTCCCACTCCACAAAGGTGGATCCTCTACAGACCATGGAAACTAATAAGCCTGACTAGCTTAGTCTGCAAGGCTATGGAGAGGATCATCATGGAGCTCATAAACAAAGACATTGGGGACCTACAGACACTAGATCCTACCCAGTTCAGCTTTGTCAAGGGCAGATCCTGCCTTTTGAACCTGGTTGACTTCTTTGAAACAGTCACCAAAGCCATAGATGAAGGGAAGGTAGTCCACACAGCCTATCTGGACCTTGCAAAGGCATTTGACACAATACCCCACTGGCATCATAGATAAGCTATCCAGCTTAAATATAAACCCCTGTGTCACAAGATGGGTCACAAACTGGCTCAAAGACAGAACCCACAGAGTGAGAGTTGCTGGAGCCATGTCAGACTCGAAACCAGTCACAAGTGGCATCCCACAGGGTTCTTTCCTGGGACCACTCTTGTTCAGTATAATAATCAACTCTCCAGCTGACACAAACATCCTTCAAAAGGTCTCACAGAGACAGATAACTGGTGCCAGCGCCATGGTTTAAAGCTAAATGCCAAAAATGTATAGTCATACCCTTTGGCAAAACAATGTGCCCACAAATTACCACATAGGCGGAAACCCATTAAGTACAGAGAAAGTTATTAGGGACCTGGGGACCCAAGTTGATAGCAATCTCTCCTTTGAAAACCACATTGCCAAAGTGGTTAGAAAGACCTTCTACATAGCCCACCTCATCACGAAGGGTTTCACATCTAGATCAAGAGAGGTAATCATGCCCTTTATTTATCCCTCATCAGGCCCATCATAGAATACAATGCCCCTTTGGGATGTACCTGACACCTGCAGCAATTAGAAAGACCCCAAAAGTATCTCACCAAGAGGATCAAGGGTCTCAAACAGATGCCATATGCTGCTCGGTTAAAAACTCCAGCTCTACTCAGTTGCATACCGCCATCTATGCCTGACATACAAAGCTATGTCAAATCCAGAATTAATGGACATGCTCCACCACAGTAAATCTAAATCCCTTAGAGCCAGGGACTTGAACCTCAGCACAGAAATAAATAGAACTTGCTGGATGGACAGGTTCATGAATTCCAGTTCATGTGAGGCAGAGCACCTCACTGAATCTCTTCAAGAAGAATCTCGATAAGTGGATGGGTTTGTCCCAGGGATTGTATACTCAAATCAAGGCTTATAATTGCCCCAGGGCAGATAGCCTAGTATGAACCTATGAACCTATGAACACCTACTACACAGGAGGCTGTAACTCCATCCACTTGGCTATGTGGAATGCTGCTCTACTTTTACATATACCTCTCAGCTACATTTAAGCACTGCTGAGCATTGCACTGCTCCGTGCAAACCCACTTAGCTATGCTTAAACTTGACCTTTGAATTCATAATTAAATGCACCTGGTTTCTATTTTTAGATGTCTGGCACATGTCAATTGCTGCACACTATGCTGTGCAAACTTAAAAAAAAAATAATAGCTATGCATACATTGATATAATGTACTTTGACAGTGCAGGGGGTGTGTTACTCATCTGCGGACACAGTTCATAACAAACTCCCGACACTGAATCAAAAACTGTATTCCATGGCTCTCCCTCAGCAACGAGCGATCATTAATATGCATGGGGCATTACTGAGGGGGAACCGTATACATGGCCACAGTACTTTCCATGTAGGCTGTACACTATGCCTACATGGAGTTTATTAAATCTGAGGGAAGTCTTTCCAGACTCAAATAATTTCTATAGTCTGGACCAATTGCATTCAAGAACATGGAAGAAGCTGTGTTTAGCATAAAAATAATAATAATTGCACACTTTCAGAAGATATGGACTGGGCAGTTGCCCCATTACAAAGAGCACCAGATAAATCCTAATGGGTAAATGTAACTAATAAAAAAATCATTAACTTCAACTGCATTTGGCAGAGAAAAGAAATAGTGATGTACTAAAACTGTACAAATGTGTACTGCTTTATTTTCATATTTTATAACTATTCAATGTTTTATAATAGTGAAGGATGAAAGGCAGACATAAATCATAACCTTGTTTTGATATCTTCTCACCTTTACTATAATTAATAAACCATGCAACATTATTCAAACTAAAGTAGGGTAAGACCTTTCTTGGGTAACTAATTAGAAATGAACTGCAGCTTTACAAACATATTTATAGCTTTACTCTTCAATAGTATAATACTCTGTGATATCGGCTTATAACAAGCTATTACTGCATAACTTTCTCCTTGTCTGGTTCACTTATCAAGTTGCTATACCTTTTAATGTTTTTTATGCCTTTAAATGTTTTATATTTTATAAAAGCATTTTATTTTAACACTGCATTAAGAAAGATATGCGTTTGTTATGAAATATGTTTACATTGTTATGCTATAAAGCATGATTTAATAAATATGGTATTTAGCTAAATAGTCACTGTTATTGAGAAGTTGTTGGTTCCTAGGTAACAGCCTGATTTAAAGCATTTGCTAAGTTTTGTACAAATGCAGAGATGGAAATGCATTTGAGACATTAGAAGTGGACTTTCATGTAGCCCTAGTATTTTCCTTTTACTGGGTATTTAGTAAATGCATCAATGGTTGACACATTCAGTCCTGAATGAGTTACAAGGCTATCAATGTCTGACGTGCTGAGCACATGTGCTTCATTATTCTGAAATATTCAGACTGCTGGCTATGACATTCTGTATGGAGTAATTCCTTGACAATGATGTTGATTTAGTTTGCTGTGCACTGGTTACCAGTGCTCATTTTATCCCATTTTCCTAAAAATGAAGGTGAAAAGAGGGTGTGTGGGAAAATCAGGAAATCTAATTATTTTGTAAATGTATGTATTGGTATGCTCAGAAGAAGACACAACCCATTCTTAAAGAAACAAAACTATAAGCCTTAGTACAAGGCAAAGCTGTATACATAACAAATGTATATTCTTATGCTACACTCTATTTGTTAGTCAGAAGAAAAAATACTCACACTGAAGAGGCAGATCAGTTTTTTTGTAGTTTTATCACAATAAGTGCCAAACACAACATAATTGTTTTATTAATGTTGTCTGTCATCATATTAATTTCCTATAGACATGTTATCATTTAAACTAAATAGATAAGATATTTAGGCCAAATGAATAATACTAAATGATTGTTTTCTCATGTTCATTTGTCATAGAGGCAGGCCATTTTTATAATTTTTATCTCATTAATTGTCAAGCATAACATAAACTTTTTTATCTGATTGCCTGACATTATTTAATTAACTATAGACAGGTTTTCATGTTATTACTCTCATATGTTATATATGTATTTGCAAAGAAAATGTTTTATAACTAGCCAAACTTTTATACACTTTCCATGAACTCACTTTCCATATTGTATGTACCTGTTGTTATTCGGGAATCTAAAAGTAAAGTCTTGATTTTTTAAAGGGTTAGGTTATCCAATATACACAAATGACTGCAAATTAATTAAATATTTTGTTAAACTATTGCCTAGCAATATGAACTATTAACTAGAAATATATGCATATATCTTTACTCTTGTCTTTTACTGGGTAAAAACGGAGCTAAATGGAGCAGAAAGGCTAGGACAAGGAGGAAAAGGTGGACACAGGGATACAAAGAGTAGGAAAATAAACTTGATTGGTATTATGTGCATGTAAATGTTATTTATTTACATGCTTTATATATTGATAAAGTCCTTTATTAGGCATAGTATGCACATAAAATACACTTTACTTAATATTGGGCCAGATTCACGAAGGCTTGCACGGAGTCTAAGAGTAGAGTAAGACTCCATGCAGCCAACATGTCCGCCAAGCGATCCAGGAAGAGCTGGTAGGGGCGTGTAACAGAGCTCCTTAAACTAGTCCTACATAGACAGGGCTTGGATATGCAAATTATCTCAATTGCAGGTGAAAGCTATGCAAATTAGGTAAATTTGTGATCCAGGAAACCCAAACCTGTCCTAGTAGGAGTAGTGTTATTTGCAGAAATGTGCTCAGTTGATAACTGAGTACGGTTCTGCAAATAGCAAAATGGAGCCGTGACAGCTGCAAAAAAAGCGTGCATTTACAGGAGGAAGCATGCCAATGGCCAAAAATACAGCCATTGGCAATGGGAAGTGATGCAAAACAGAAATAAAATAACTTTTTTTTTTCATCCTGATCTTCGGGTTTTAACCGTAGGACAGCGCTGTGCAAACGCGCTGTGCCCTAAAAACTAAAAAATTAATAATTAAGATCCACAAATGTGGATTTTATAGCTAAAATGAATTTTCAATGCAAGTAAATGGCAGGCTGAAGGCAACATGGCCATGAGTAGAGGTTGCTAAGGGGGGAAGCTCAGTCTAAGAGATGTAAGCAGGCATTAGTAGGCAATCCTATGCAAATGAGAGTTAAGATAGTGAATTGCAAGTTTACATAGGAAATGAGCACAGTCAGTGGAGTGTAGGAGTAAGATAAGGGGAGTAACAGAGTAGAAGATAGGTGACATCACGAGGGGAGTATGTATGAAAGGAATGAAGCTCATTGGAGCAAAGTATCATGTGTCAGCCGACAATTACATATTATTGAAAGAGGTGTGTCAACAGGTTGGCCAGATAAAGTCAAGAAATGGAAGGTGTATGCCATGGGTAACACCAAAATTTCTTGCTGAGCGTGCATGCGCATGTCTGTGCACCAGTAAACCCGAGTAAGACAGTGTGCGTGCGTGTAAGCGTGTGTGCGCATGTGTAAGCTTGAGTAAGCATATGTAAGGCTGTGTAAACAGTTGTAAGCACGTTTGCACCAGTGTACACGCGTTTTAACAAGAATAAGCAGGTTTTAGTCCGTGTAAGCATGTGTGTGCGCGTGTTAGCTGGTGTGCTTGTGTTTGCGCTTGTGTGCGCGGCGCTCCCCCCCTGAGGAAACAGAAAGGAAAAAGGAAGCACACCAAATAGTAGGGGAGTTACCAGGGAGTACTAGCAGAGCTAGCAGGTGAAAACAATCAGAATCAGGCAATTACCCAGGCAGAACCCTAGCCCAGCCCAGCCCAGCACTTAAAACACTGCAAACAACAGTCCATTATGTTTCTCTCAAGAGACACTGCAACACTGCAGCAAGCTAATAGCAGTGAAAACTGAAAAAAGCTGTACTGAGGCAAAAAATGTTAGGGGCTGTCATTGCTGTTATAAGGTGATATATGCAACATAATGAGGGTGGTGATGATGCAAATGCTGCTGGGTAACCCACAGTGAGGAGAAGGAGAAGAGTGCACAGGCCCAGGGTAACCTACCAGGGGCTACATGAGCTGGAGATAGTGGAGCAGTATAGAGTGGACAGAGACCTCTTGCAGCAAATTGTTGAGCTGTGCAGGCCACACCTCACACACAGAACCAACAGAGGGGAACCCATCCCAGTGGAAACTAAGGTATGTGTTGGCCTAAGAATATTAACAACAGGTACCTTCCAGAGACCAATTGGTGATATGATGGGAATATCACAGGCATCAGCATCCAGGGTACTGCACCAGTTCCTGGATGCCATGTCAGCACATGTCGGTGATCATGTATACTTCCCTAATTCCCGTGAGGTATTGGCCAGCAATATGCGTCTCTTCCAGCAAATAGCAGAATACCCTGAGGTAGTGGGTGCAATAGACTGCATGCACATATGCATCAAAGCACCAGCCGGTGAGCGGGGTAGGGTCTACTTCAACCGCAAGGGCTTCTCCTCCATCAACTGCCAGGTCATGTGTGATGCTCAGGGCATAATACTGAATGTGTGTGCCGGCTGCCCTGGAAGCTACCATGATTCCCATATCTGGCATCTGATGCAGACATTTGCCAATGGAGACATCCCACATGGACACCTAGTGGGGGATGCTGGCTATGCACTGGAGCCGTGGCTGATGACACCCATCAGAAACACACACACACCTGAACAGGAACGCCATAATGAGGCACACGCACAAACACAAAATGTAATCGAGCATGTGTTTGGGCTGCTCAAGTCACGGATCCGGTGCCTGGACACATCTGGTGGAGCCTTGCAGTACTCACCAACTACATGTACGCAAATTGTCATGGTATGTGCTATGCTTCATAATATGATCCTGCAAAAACAGCTGCAGCAGGACCAGCATAGGCCTGGACCAAACAGCCCCCCACCATTGCCAGGGCCATCACAGGCAGAGCGTGACTCGGAGGAGGAATAACCTGAGCTTGCCCCAGTAGGCAGAAGGAGGCATGCCCAGTATGCTTTGGCCTTGGCAAAGAGGTAATGCATAGCACATACACTGGCTCAGTAGGAACTCTGGAAATGATACTTCTCTCTGACCCGCACATATAGTAAAAGGGATGCCTACATCGACACTACCTGCAGTCAAACATGTATAGGGAGTGTAGTATGTGCAACCAACATAGACAGCCCTGCATCAACATCTGAGGCATGATTGCCATGTGTTAAGCAATATAAAGCATTGCTAAACAGCATTTACCACCATGTAGTATATGTAAACCAAATCGCACACACCAACTAGTACAAATGTGGTCAATGTTGAGTAATATTGGCCAACGTCCAGCAATGATGGTTAATATTGAGCAATGTTGGACAAGCTGGGTCTAAGTAGGGCATAGCTGAACAAAAGCCAACATGCTCATAGTTGCTCTACTGGCCCTTAAGCAGTCTGGTCTGCTCAGTATGAAAACATAAGCGGTGATGGTCCTCGAACCCAGGATATTGTGCACTACAATCATAGTACTGAACCACTAAACCATGACAGTATTGCAGTGGTTAACCTGTATGAAGAAATGTTGATAAGTCTATGCAAAGTATTCCATGGAAACCCTGCAGGCACAGCATAATCCCTGTCGAGTTATGACACAAAGGTGAGTCCTGCAGTAAGAATAGAACCTGACTTTTAACACACACAGTAGAAATGTTACTATTGGACATGTACACATACATCAACAAATGTAGTGGACCTTAGACAGCAACATACTGAAAGGTCACACTGGGCATGCTCACCCACGAATACATGAGACAAATGTCAGGCAACAGAAGACTGACAGTCTGAACTGGGCATGCTCACACACTTAGGCCATGTTGGAGTACAGCAGTGGTCCACACATATCAGGCAGTTGCATGTGTTAACCCAGGAACCTCTCGCTATCCAGCAATCTGCCCTGTGCACACACTTATATGACAACAGACACGTATATAATATAATGGAACCTTGTCATAATCAAACATGTTCCGCAGATACTTCATAGAAAGTGGGAAAGCAAAAATGATAAAAACCTGCAAACAGTATCAGCAATAAACATTGTGCATCATGAACATTTTCATAGGTTCAGAGGTTGATACTGGGCTATCTGCCCTAGGGCATGTTCAAGCATAGCCAGAGTGTGTTTGGCTGCTGCAACCCAGTCAAATCTGAACACTGTGCCCGTGAATAGTAGGTCACACAAGATAGCCCATTTACATTTAGTGTATTGTGCCTCTATCTAGCAGGGACCCAGAAGATATCCCATGGGTCCACATACGATCACCCATCCACTTGTCAAGATGTCACCTGTAGGTGGTCAGTGGGTGGCTCTGCTTATGCAAAACTGGGACTAGACTCTGCAGTGAGTGGAGCCTTATGGATAATAATCTGTCCCCCCAGCATGTCCTAACAACATCTGTGCTGATGTATATGTCCCTGGAGTGTGTAGCTCCAAGGGAGTTGGATATCCTGAGGTGGAGCATGTCCATTAATTCTTGGTCAGATATTGCCTTAAACTACAGGCACACAACACATCTGTGTAGGTGGTAAGTGACTGAGTAGAGCTGGAGTTACTGTGTCAGAACTGTGCAGGGCATCCGTGTGAGTCCCTACATCTGTTTGATGAATACATTTGTGGCCATTACAGTTGCTGCAGGTGTCGGGTAAGGTACAACCCAAATTTGGCATAGTAACCAAGCATGGTTGTGATGAGTATAGGGGCACAATGACCACACGTGATCAACATGTGAAACCATGTGGGATATGGTGGGCTATGTAGAAGTCTAACCACTTTGGCAATGTGATTGTCAAAGGCGAGAGTACAAACAGGTTGTGTCTCCAAACACGTAACAACTACTACCGTATGTAATGGATTACTACCTATGTGGTAATGTGTGAGCATTTTGTCATTCTCAAAGGGGATGACTATGCAACTAATGGCATGTAGCCATAGGCCATGGCTCAGGCACCAGTCATCCTATCTCTGTGAGACCCTGTATGAGTATGCATGTGCCAGCTGGAGAGTTAATTATGGCACCCAGTTTGCAGTCATCTGCGAACATGGGCAGCCATATCCGTCCTGTGATAGCCTGTACATCACACAAATATATACTGAACAAGAGAGGTCCCAGGACTGAGCCTTGTGGGATGCCATGTGTAACTGGTGTATAGTCAGACATGGCACCTGCAACACTGAGCATGTGGGTGCTATCCCTGATCCAGGTAGCAATCCATCGTGTGAGATATGTGTCGATATTGATGCCGGTGAGCCTATGCATAATGGCCGTGTGGGGTATTGTGTTGAAGGGTTGTGCAAGGTCCAGGCAGGCTGTGTGGACAACCGTCCCAACACTGATGGACCTGGTAACTGTTTAAAGAATACAAACAGGTCCAACAGGCAAAATCTGCCCACAACAATGCTGTAATGTGTAGGACCCAGTGTCTGTAGGATTCCCATGTCTATGTGCATGAGTCCCATTACAATACACTCCACAGCTTTGCAGAACAGGCTAGTTAGCGCTATAGGCCAATATTGTCTGTGGTCTGTTATGGCAGTATTCATTGGAGCGGGACCACTATCGCTGTACGCCATTCCGTGGGTACAAATCCTGCAGCAACCCTGATATCGAACAGTGATGTAATGTGAGGGTACATCTGTCATGAAGGCCGTGTACAACACAGATCGGGACACTGTCTGGTCCCATTGATGCTGTGCTGTCTGCTGTGGGGAGGGCAGCACTCACCTGTTTATTCGTGATGTCAGGGAGGTTACACTCTGTTGGGATGGACAGTACCTCCTTAGGGGGGATGGGGGGAGACATCTGCATTGAACCTGTTTGCCAGGATGTTGGCAATGTCTGTGGGTTCAGGGTATGTTCAGTCAGTATGCAGTAACACACAGCATATCAGTGAGTGTCCAGCCAGGTACCTGAATTAACTGAAGAAGGCCTTGTGAGTGTCCAATGTGTCTGGTGCAATTGTCCATTAGAAGCGGGCCTGACATAAATACATGAGTGATTGTAGCTGTCTGCTAGTACAGATCGCAGATGCCTTCCCTGTCTGGGATTGTGCTCTATCATGTAGTAGCTTCCTCCTTTTGTTGTATAGCATATTAATGGCCGGGGCCCACCAGACAGGACCCCTGCCATTGGAGGAGTGAGTCCAGGTGTTATTTTGGATAGCATGGTCCATGCAGTCCACTAGGTGTCCATAGACTGTGTATGTAAAGGATTCAGCAGTCTGAGCCATACTTACCACTGAAACAGGGTCTCTGAAGGATACCACCGTGGTATGGAGAAGTGTGACATTTGCTTTTGGGAAGTTCACCAAGATTACCCAGGATGGGTGTGGAGACGAGAAATGGATGTCCAGTGAGATAAAGTATGTTCTGTCCTTACCAATGAGGGGTATATCACAGGTGTGGAACATAGAGTCCCCATGTTGGTGATGATAGTGTCCAATATGTTGTCCCCTCTTGTGGGTGTGGTGACCGGTTGTGCCATAGCATATGAGTTTACAAATTGTAGGAACTGTTGGGCAAGTGTGTTGGGGCCTGAGTACTATCCCCAGTCAGTGTGTGTGTATTTGATGTCACCCAATATAATGGTGTTTGGGGAGACCGTCATATTGTCCAGTGTTCCCTGGAAAGACGAGTGTGGTTGCTGAGTTAGTGAGTGTGGTCTGTAGCAGGCAACAAACCAAAAGGCAGATTTGTACAATGTTATAGGTGCATATGTATGGTCTGTGATGCTTTGTACAGTGCTACCAACCCAGAGGTATGTGTATCTGTGATGTATATGGATACTCCCCCTTTTTGTGTTGGCCATTCCAAGTTATGTGGTCAGAAAGCATGGTACAAAATATAACCTGGTAGTGCTGGTGTGCATGTGGGAGCCTGAACCATGTGTCTGTTAGTGCACAGATATTGCTATTCTCCATACTGAGGAGAGTCCTGAGTGTGGTCAATGTGAGGGTAATACATTTGGTGTTGAGCAGCCTTACCCTCAGTGTCATGTACTCTGTAATGTCTATGGAGGTGGGCCTGTCTTTTGAGCCCCGCTTAAATAAGGCAGTATGATGGCAGCAAGTGCCTTAGCCAGTATTCAAAAGTCCAAGGGTGACAGGTGCAAGCTGTCCATAGGGAAGCTACGTGGCATGTTGAGCATGTCACCCCAGGCTGACACTGTATCCCCTTAGAATAACACCAATATGTTAGCCAACTGTTAAACGTAGTCAGTTTGTTGGTATACTGAGACATCATACTTGGTGAGTGTAAGATGCTAGACAAGGTCAGGGTCATATTGGCCTGGGCTACATGATCAGAGAGTTCCTCCATGTATCATGTCATGTGGTCCAGGGAGGAACATCTGAGGTTGTACGCACCAGCATGGACAATGATGGAGCCAGTCCTGGACTTGCTTGGGAGTGACCTGAGTGCATATGTTATGTGGCGGATCCTGGCACCTGAGAGACAGCTCAAAGTGACTATTCCCTTGTTTGGCCTGGTGAGTGGGACGTCAGTGTGTCTGACGTTAAGTGTCACCCATTACAAGTGTATCAGATGTGTTGTTTAGGCCGAAGGGCAGTGACTGTGTGGCACACTGACATTGTGAACTATGTGATATGTGGGTATTGTAGTGGGGTAGCAGTTGTTTGTGTATCTGCTTTGGAGGTCTCTGCTGCACAGGCAGAGTGTATGTAGAGCCTCCGAGTATGTGTATGTGTGATAATGTGGTTTGATTGCTGTCGCTATCGGTGTATGTGAGACTGATATGTGGTGTGTGTAATCACCTTCACCACCTGATAGACCATGCCAGTCATGGGTCGAGAGAGCTCAGCCTCCTATATGTCAATATTGTTGCATCTCTCACATATATCTGAGTGTGTTGGGAGGAGGAGAGGGTTGTCTGTGTACATGAGGCAGATGTGACATTGTGTCATAACCACAATATTCACTAGCTGGACTGGAGATTACACACGAAACCGACCCCTGGACATGCCAGTATATTATGACATACTCTGTAGCCTGATCACAAAGGATCAGTAGGGTGTTAAGTGTGTAAAAGTGTATAACCGGGATTAGTGCTCATGTTTGTTGGTATTTTGTAAAGAGTAGCTGAGAAGGAGTCCAAACTGAGAATCATGACATGTCCTTCAGCTATGTCATAAATAGTAATGTACACTCACATATGTCCTGAGTCAGGGCCGACTGTACCGTACTGACAATGCCGACATCCTGTCAGACAGGCCAATATATACATAACCACCTCCCACTGACGATAGTCCCTGACATCATACCAGAAGATATCACGTGTAGAATGGCTGACCAGCTCCCCCCAAAGCTAAAAGCACGGCAGCAATTGGATTACAATGTTTCCCAATATGTGTCATGCATGCACTACAGAACAAACAGACCCTGCACCTGAACAGTCTGTTGAGCCTCACCCACTCCACAGGGTCTGGAACCGTCGAATGTGTTACAGCAACATATGGCACTCCCGACAAGTGTGGGTGCACAACACGCCATGGGAAGTATAGTCCAGTAAGCCTATAAAGTCTCATCTGCAAGGCCATGGAGTACATCATGGCTGAAGTCATAAACAGAGCTATTGGAAGCTGACACACAACCCTACCAACTGTGGTATGTTCATGTGCAGATCATGGTTCCCAAACATGCTACACCATTTGCAAGGCAGCCACCCAGGACATACATCACTGAACAGAGCTACACATGTCCCACATAGACTTTGCATAGGTCACCATCAACATCAAAGGCACATGTCATATCCACAAACCAACAATCTGTGCATAGATATGTGCTGACATATGAAGGGATGTCAATGTGTCCACAGACAGATCACACAAGATGTGACTCACAGGGTCCTGTTCAAACTGTTGATACCTGCCGACCCACATGGATCATTCCTGGGATTACATAAAAGAAAGTGCACACACATGCCCATGTCCAGTCTGATGATGTCAGCATCCTACAAATATACCAGGAGAACAAAAAACACCCAATAAAGCATATAGCGTGCCGTGTTAATGCGTATCTCTCTAGTATCATAACATAGTTAGGTAGGGGTTTGAATCCTGCAAGTGCTTGACAGTGTGTGTGTGTGTGTGTGTGTGTGTGTGTGTGTGTGTGTGTGATTTCCTTTGAGAGGAGTAGCCTTTTTGGAGACTGGGAAAACACATTAAAAGAGGCACATCCCTCTTTGGAATGTCTGATGATGTCAGCATCCTACAAATATATCAGGAGAACAGAAACCACCCAGGAAAGCATATAACATGTCGTGTTAATGTGTATCTCTCTAGTATCATAGCATAGTTAGGTAGGGGTTTGAATCCTGCAAACGCTGTGTGTGTGTGCCACAGGTGGTCAATGCAGTGTGAGTTTTGCTTTTACTATGGTATGACATATGATTAAAATAGTATGTGCATTGCACACATCGGGTATCTGCGTGGCAAATGGATATGTGTACATGTGACCTCAATCAGTACATAGGTGTGAAGCCTGCATACTCCATGAATACATTTGTTTCCTTCGACAGATTGTGCCACTGCTTCTCAGATCATAGGTCACATATGTATGCATGCTACAAGTCCGGCCACTGTAGTGATCCGTGGCCAAGGTCATCTGTGCCACACACACCCATGACACGTACTATAGAGTACTGTGAGTGAGGGTAATTGCCTGGGGTATATGTCACACATGTTCATACACAACAACGACTGGCAATAATGGACAGTCATTATAGGTGTACAACAGCCCTGTGGATATGCATGCAGGCCCCTAATGTGTTATGTGAAACACCGATGGACCCCACAATACCTATGGATATGTGGATACCAAGGGACAGATGACATAACACGTGTCTGTCTGTACACATTGGTATCCAACATACATGTTGAGGGTTATCACCTATGTGGTACTGTCTGGATAGTATGTCTAGTAAATGTGGGTGACTATGCTATAGTCGGCTTATGACTATACAGCATGTATTGGACAACAGGTATCTGTCTGTATTATACCCTTGTGTAGGATATGCATCCCATCCAGGGAATGCAGTGTAGGCCAATGCATGCATTTCCAGATGTGGATGGACATATCCCTAGTGTGTTTGCATGTACCTAAGAGGGCTATATGCCACACAGGTGTGGTCCCAGGAATGTGTGGCAGTCAATACCACTGGTTACTGTTATAGTATAGTACCAGAAGGATCCAACTGTTACTGAGTTCCCTACAACCGTGTGTCATTTGTCAGGACATCATCTAATGATTGGCTATAGTCATGCTGTTGAGGTGGTGTATGCTACCAGACTGCAGATCATTGACAGATATCAACAGTATCACCCACAGCATAGTGTCAACCCATGTCATACACACATGTACCCATGTTAGTACATATCTGTAGTTGAATGCATACTGGCCATCGAAAGATACCATGAGATGTTAACAATGTGTACAACAGGGTGTGTCGCACATCCCACGTGTCCACTATGCATGTACATGCAGACAGTGTGCACACACCATGTTCACAGATGTACACCTGCTAATTTGTAATGCACACATCACACAAGTACTGTCCACTCACTAACACATGCTGGCAACACTGTACACTTCAGCCAAGTGGCACATGGGTGGACAATACATACCCAGACCTAACACTGGTGTAAACAATGCTACAATGACTATCAGAGTTGTGATGCATAATGCCTGCTCAGATATACCTACAAGGATATCAGTACACTTTCCTGTTGGCAACTTGCTACTATTGCTACACTGCTATAATGTCACCCTATGCATCAGAACCATGTTAGCCTATTCCTGCATCAATGTGACAGATGACAGGAGGTGGCACAGGTGTCATCATATGCACAGGGTGTGTTGTTGGTTTGTCAGAGCCCGACATTGACCCATCCAATTGACATGCCTGTGTGTGTGTGTGTGTGTGTGTGTGTGTGTGTGTGTGTGTGTGTGTGTGTGTGTGTGTGTGTGTGTGAGGGACAACAGTACAGCAAGGGCCAATTTTGATGTAATGCGTGTGTGTATGTGTGAGCCCTAGTTCTTTGGTTAATGTGTGTGTGTCTGCATGCACACAACTCCACCACATGGCTGCCATATACGGGCGGTTGTGGGACAGCCACAGACTGTACCTGCTAGGCCATACAGATTACTGTCTCTGGCCATGGACATGGTACCTGTGCCTGGCAGGTGTGCTACAGGCAGTATTGAGTACCAACCCTGACTGGGTGCTATCATCAGAGGCAGAGGTATGATGACTGGACCCATGTTCCTGCTGGGACTGGCCAGTGCCACATGCACATGGTCTAGTAGGATGGTCAATGGACAGGCCAGCCTCAGCATTGCTGGGGCTGGTACTGCTACTATGGGAGTGGCTGTGATATGTGGTCCATCCGTGATGACTGCCAGCTGATGCTGCTGCTGGCATGCATCTGCGTCAGCTTCCCATCCATCCCGCACGGTCCTGGCTCATGGCTAACACATTGTGGAGGACATCTAATGTCTCCCTCCAATGGCTATCCATGACCTTGTTGTAATTCCGGATGGCACCGGCAAGGTCACGTATGCTGTCATTGATAGCAGTGTAATGGGACCTCTGCGCCCTTCGTCCCTGTCGGGTGTACCATTCCATACGTGCCGGTGCCTGCATTACAGCCCAGAACATAATAGAGGTTGTAATACCTCTGGGGGCAAGTCTGCCAGGGGCAATATGTCCAGTGGTGCTTCCCCAAGAACCCCTGGACATCCACCTATGTGGTACTGTTCCAATAATCCGGCTATGGCTGCTGTGAGGGGATGCATGTACCATGGATACCACACTTTCCTGGTCAATGCCGACTGTGCGCTGTCCCTCAGTTAAGGCCACCGGTGATGAGGGATGTATTGGCAGCATGAGTGCACGCATAGATGGGGTTGAACGCTGTGTACTGTCAATTGGTGGATTAACGACAGACCCTGACAGACCTTCCTGCACCACAATACTTGTCTCATCATCTCCACTATTAGTGGCAGTGACATCAGGTTCCCTGCTGCATTCAGACACCCCTAACTCAGCACCTGTGGAAGGAATACAGGAAACGCACTTTACATGATGTTAGCACACATACACACAGGCACACATGCCCACATGCACACATGAGCACATGCACACATGCACACTTGAACACAAATATACTGCTCACCACAGCACATACACACACACACACCAGCAATCCAACACATACACAATAGTGGGTGAAGGTGGGTGACAGTATCACAGGGCAAACAGTCACCTCACACGTGTCAGCATGCAGAATATGTGTTGCTCAATACCATGCAGTGCAAGTGTTGACAGCCCTATTTAATGACATTATACATGGCTGCTATGCATGTGTGTAGTTGTTCAGTGATTGACTACACCCTGGAACACAATGTGTACATGGACACAACATTGCTGTGAAAGTATTATCTGCTCTGCAATGTGTTATCTGTGTGACACATAGATTGCCATATCTGCTTACAGTGTCTGTGTCCATAGTGAATAATAGTGGGCACAGGTGTAGCAAATGCATGCAATGTACAGACATGGGATGAGTGGTGCATGTAGACATGAATGAATCCCAATGCTCGACATGGCCATTGTACAGTGGTTATGGTGAGTGTGGGTCATATTGCAGATATGTCGGTGCCAGCCATGACATGGCATGCTACACAACTGCAACATTAAACACTACACATACCCAATGTGTGTCATGTGACCTATACACCCAATAGCATTCCAGGACATATATGTGACTGTTTGTACAGATGGCGACAGCTGTGCATATTGTGTATACTGGCATATGTAAGCACACACACAACATGCTATGCATATTGTGTATAGGTGCATATGTTTGCACACACACAACAATGAGGTGCAAAGCAAAGACCGCTACGTGTAGTACTGTGGTCACTGTAACTGGATGGGGTGTACTACCATGTGCCATCTTCATCATCATCATGTATCTTGTGGTCACTTACAGCTACTACTGTGTGACAGACCACCGCCTAGCATGCTGTACCTGAACTGCAGTGCCGTGGCTACGTTCACTATTACACAGCCACTTTGTACATGGGTGTATGAGGTGCCCAATAGGGATCATTGTCTAACATGACTGTGTTATGTGTTTAAGAGTGTTGCACAGCCCCATGATAGGCCTCTACCCCTGAGGTACATCATGTGTTTGTGTGGATGACGTGTGGGATACTGAGGTGTGACCTTACAGCTGGTGTGTGGTTATGCCATATGTAGCATGTTTTTGCATACTGCGTATGATAAGCATGTTATGTTGTGTACAGGTGTTGCAACTATGCCTATCCAATGTGCAGTACGGCGTTGCCACAACTGTGTCTTATGCTCTGTGTATTGCATGTCAGTGAGGCAGCTACTCACATTACTGAGCTGTGCAACATCTTACAGCAAACATGCATGGCATGCATTATGCGTAGGTGTGTTACGTGTACATGGCCTAGACCTCACCTATGACATGCATATTTCATTACCAACATTGCAGTTATAACACACTCACCAGCACGGATCGGCTGCCTTGCTGTCACACCAGAGGGACCTACAAAAATATGAGAGAGTTAGTCAGTGGCCACAACTGTGGCATTGCTACAGTGGGTATGCTAAACTACAGTATAACAACAGTCAACAGTCACAAGTGTAGCGATATTATTCAAAATATTTGTAGTGCACAACACTAGGCAGCAGAACTGCTAAACACACAGTACACATCCCACGTAGACATAATCTAACAATACAGTTAACTGTCGTCAACAGATAGGGCATGTTACCTGCTTGCTCCGGGTGGATGTGCTGGGTGGCTCCAGCCTCCATGACAACACATGTCAGAGGTTGATGTTGTTGTTGTCCAGGAAGAAACACAGTTGGCCAGCAAAATTTAGCAGTCAAACGTGCAACCAGAAACAAGATAGTGAGTAACCAGACTTTTATTATAAAAATACAAAACAGACCGGTTTCGGCAATATAATGCCTTTTTCAGTGTTGAACAGACAATCATACAAATCACAATTAAGTATACAAATTTATACATAGTGCTAACCAATAAGCACGCGAATGTGCTGTTAGTACTCATGAATAATACATGATATAATGTAAGCTAGCTAACACTATACCAGAGACCATGGCTACTATTAATCTAACAACCCAAACAAATAATTCCAAAACCTTTTGTTTAGGTTTTGGAATTATTTGCTAGATTGTTAGATATAGTCTCCATTCCTGTGATGTTAACTACATATCATGTATCATTTGGTTAGCAACATTCACGTATTGTGTATAAACTCTTAATTGTGATTTATATGATGTCTGTTCAACACTATTTTTTTATAAAGTCTGGTTACTCACTATCTTGTTTCTGGTTGCAGGTTTGACTGCTAAATTTTGCTGGCCAACTGTGTTTCTTTATGGTATTATCTGGCCGTGCATCCCCCACGTGCATAGCATTTGGTTTGGACTTAGTTGTTGTCCAGGAGCCACCACACTTAGGAGCAGCTCCTCCACTCTGGTGAGGGGGGATGAATGAACACCCCACCACCTGTGGCATGCTGTTGTCTTTGAATATCAGATGCACGCCGCAGGACATGTCTAATTAAATCACTGCAGTGATGACATACCTGCTCATATGTCTGGTTATGCATGCCTATGTCATTTACCCAGTGAACAAGTTCCTGCCACAGTGCAGTCTGCTCCTGCTGGTGTTGGCTGCTTCTGGAGAACAGCATCGTGTACTGTTGCAATAGGCTTTGTAGTATCACCTCTTCCTCATCCGCTGTGTATGATGGATTGCGTTGGTGGGCCATCTGGCTGAAAAAGATGTGAACAATATGTGTGAGCGAGTCCTGTGGCACACTTTACACCTTTAACCACAGATATCACTTTACTGACATATATACCATCCTATTGTCTGTCAGAGGTTACACACGTTCAATACCACTTATTGGTTCTCAGGCCACAACTAACTAACAGTGCCTGGCATACTCTATGTATCACACCACTATACAACAGTACCCGACACACTGTTTGTGACACATTGCACAACCTCAAGACAGGGGTGTATATCACACCAATGCATGAACAGAGATGTCATCCATTGCAATGGATGCAAAGTACAGGTACAGTAGTACAAGTCAACCACCCTAGTCATTGATGCCATAGCCCTGCCTAACAGATGTACAGTTGTTACTATAGGTGGCACACTGCTGTAACAGAGTATATATGTTGTTGGATACACATGTATACCCTGTAACACACATATGATTGCAGCCATTGGACAGGCATGATTACACACACATCAGACAAACATACAACACACCACTATATGCCAACACAGATGAGCATTACCTGTGTACCATACAGTACTGTGTGCCACTACTTACACACCCTTATGCCTGAGTTTTGTCCTCTGTGCAGACTACAGGAAACACAGATGACAGTGTTTCCAAGCAATCTGAACACACACCATACTGTGCTGTTTAGGCCTACAGCTTCTGGTAGTACTACAGTTCATATGGGAGTTGGATTCACCAGCAGTACCACTCACTAAGCATACATGTATTGCTTTAGCCTACAATGAGACACCACATTCATCAACAAGGAACTACGTCACATCATATGCCATACTACTATGACTGCCTAACAGTACATTACACATCATTTGCTGTCCTCACAGCTAGGATAGACACTACCATGTAAGATACAACTTCACACTAAGCTATCACACCTTTACAGACCTTGCACACATTCAGCGTTACACTTATTCGACCTCACATAGCAGGTATTGCATTGAGTACATGTGTGAGTGCATAGTGTCATAGGTAGGCAATATGCTGTTGGCCCTAGGGCCTACAGCAGCCTAGCCATATGCTACCCTGGCCTTTGACACACATGTACTTTGGTTTCACTTGCCCCTGCCAACCAGAATCACAGAGGTGTTCCCTTGGGTGTATTACCAATCTCCCACACAATCATCAGGGGTATTTATGACAACTGCTAATGAGGAGTCTTGTTTGCAATTACTAGGTGGTCTATTACGGTGTATGGAATATCTCTGAGATGGGAACCTATCCCTCCACATGTGCTGTTTAGTGAGCTGACAAGGTTTAGGGCCCTAGATTGTGATATGTTGCCATGGTGGTTGCCACCCAGCTATGGGTGTGACATACCTCTGAATGTCCGGCAGAGGTCACCTCTGTGTGACCAGTATGCAATACAGTGTAGATGTGGTTTTGTGAGTCAGTCTGCATAGGGCATCTGTTTGCGGCCAGTATTACCCTTTGGGAGGTGTGTCTGTGGCCTTTTCACCTGGTGTAGTCGTGTGCATTGTGATGGGTAGAGGGGAACACTGCCCTATATTTCTATAGATGACAAACCTGTTGTCATGACACATAACACACAGACTGATTACAGATGTAGTGTGGCACTGTCTTCATCAAAGTGGAGCCTACTGTCCACCTGTGTCCCATGTTCCCTTATCACATCTTCACTGTTAGGTAGATCTCTACCTATGTGGTAGTTAATAGGTACAGTGTTTTGGAAAGGAGGAATGGCACTGCAGTATCAACACTTGTCTACAGTCCATGCATTGGTCAGCACACACCTGTTGCAGTACATATGACCCCGTGTTCACTATGTCTCTCCCTCTCTCTCTATATGGCTATATATATATATCTATATATCTATCCATCTATCTATCTATCTATATATATATATATATATATATATAAATATATATATATATATATATATATATATATATATATAATATATGCATATCTATACACATACATGTACACATCCATTGCTGTACACATGGATGTACATATAGGCACATGTACAGTCCACCTTTTGTGGTGGGGATCACTTATGCGACAGTTGAGGGATGTACAGTTATGTGATTATATTGCACAGTGTTGTGCAGAATGCATGTGGGTGCCCTCAGCCCATGTAGCATTAGCAGGCCTCACTGGCTGTAACACAGCAGATCTGACAAATCAGTCCCACAGCATTTAACCACCACATGACATATATCAGCACTGCATGCTGTTTTCTAGGCCACACACTACGACCTACATAGATATATGCACATATCAACCTTCAATGACAGATATCTGTCCACCCTTCACTAACAGTTGCAGTATGTCCCTTGCCCTATGCACATGTGTGGATACAGATAGATATATGCCACACATGGATGCTTTGCAGTGTGTAGAGCACTCTTCAGGAACATCTACTACATGCCAACACATACATGTGAGTTACGTACCTTACCTTTGTATTTCCCTGCTCTGTGTGTTACGGTTTTGTAGTTTTTCTTTTTTTTTTTTTGGTTGTTTGTTTTGGGTTTCCTCCCTCTATTTTGGTTTATGTCTCAGTTTCTCTCTCTGTTGTGTCTCAGTCTCTGTCTGTGTCCGTCTCTCTCTCTCTCTCTATCTCCCAGCACCTGCAATGATAGAATTGCATGTGTGGACTGCAGGTACAGCCTGCATTTCTATGTATCTGCACTTGTGCATGTGGCAGCCTCTGCACTAATTGCTGCCCATCATTCAGTAATTGCATGCAGCCTGCGGTGTGGTGATTGCATTACTCATTGTGATTGCAGCCCACTGCTATAAAATGCTAGGTTAGGTAGACATAGCCATTTCAGCTGTCCAAGGTGGGGCCCATGCTTGTTTGCTCTGGACACCGTTGTGTCAGTCAGAAGGTTGGTATATGTCTCTTATCTGAAGCTAGGGTTGTAGCCAGTTATATGCATGTTGTACTCAAACCTGAATGTTGCTGCTTCCAGTACACACTTCTCAGTGTAGACATGTACTCACCCCTCCAAATGCTAACACAGGATACATGGGAGTATGTACTTTATTTCTGACTTACACAATTAACTGCCATACAAATGTGGTTATTGCACTGTATTCCTGTGGCCAGTATTTATCCTGGTCTGATACTGTGTGGTGTTTGTAAGGTGCTACTGTAACATTATTCCCTGCTATGATGGCTAGTTCTCCTTTCACAGTCATGTCATGCAATTCCACAACAACTGCTGGTAAAGACCCACAGAACAGGGTTTGTGTTACACCATTCCTGATTTCCATTTACATTCCCTCATTGTAATGCATGACATATTTATTTCAGAACCAAGTTATTTGTATATCTGCTATGGCTTAGTGGTAATTCTTGCAGTCTATTGTGTCAATCGTCACTGTGGCTTAGTGGTAATTCATGCAGTCTATTGTGTCAATCGTCTGGGGTACGAGACTGGCAGAGGTTTTTTCTTTTGCTGCTCAGCAGAACAAGGGCCCTGCCATAGAGTGACTAAGGCACTTTTAAGCAGTTGTAAGCGGGTTTGCGTGGGTTTGCGGGATGCTTAGCGATGCTTAGCTAAGCGCACACGTGTGCACACTCACTTAAACCCACTTACTACCACTTAAAAGTGCTTACTCCCACTAACCCCCGCGCTAATTTCTTTTAAAGAAAAGAAAATGGGGATATAGGAAAGTGGTGAAAAAGGGGGCACAAAGAGGGACAGACAGCAGGTAAACAAGCTCGGTATGTGCAGTACGGATGTAGGGCAGGTCCATAGCTGCCCATTTCTTTACCAGCAAAAGCTGTGCATATGCAATACATTTGGAGTGATATTTGAAACTTTCCACCCCTGGGTGAGGGGTGAGAACAACAAAGTATGTTGTACTGCCAATTATAATTATCAGTTTACATGTCCATTGGACATGTGCGCAAAATGGGCAGCTATGTATGGGGCGTAATTTTTTTGTGGGTAATTTTTTTTTTTTTAGGTGAGAGTGGGAAGTGAGGCAGAGGAAGTAGGTATGTCCGGGGAGGTAGGTTGGGGAGGTAAACAGACAAGACACATACAGGGGCAGTGCATGACACATGGGGTGGGTGAACACAATTGACGGGGTCAGATGTTTGGAAATTGCAAGCCCATGAGCTCACAGATGGTAACAGTAGAACTGAGATCCCCACCCATGGGCAGTCACCACTGCAAATTCACAGCCCCGAGGGTGGCTGTGCTGGGGGCTGCGTAGAATGGGCAGGCTCACCCGTGAGACATGCCACTCTCGCCTTGAGCTGGCGTAGGGGATCAGCAACTGAACGCTGGATCTCCCTACGCACCACAACCCAGACCCTTTGAAGGGTGACAGGTGGCCCTTCTCCACCCACACTTGCACGGGGGGATGAGCCCTATCCCCTGCAGCGCTTCTACCCGAAGGTGGCACAGGACCAACAGAGGAGGGGAGCCCGGGCTGTGCACCGGACCTGCTGGTGCCAGATGCACTCGCCAGCTGAGGAGGGACAGATGGGTCCGCTGGGACCGGCCTTCCCATACGTTCTGTGATTAGGTGTGTTTAATTACAACATAAACAACAGCATTCCAGATTAGTTGTAACAGCATGTAGTAATATTCCCATTAACCCAACACACCAAGGTTCCAACAGTTGAACAGCAAGCATAACACATGCATATATTGAACCACAGTGGATATTCCAACAGCATGCAGGGATGTTTGGCAGCAACAGGCCACCATGATTGTGGTGTTTAAACAGGGCGCATGCATCAACGTGAGTGCAAATATGTATAGAACAATTGGACATATGTCCCAACAAATTTTATGATTACACATACCCATTGAGGTGTGGACTTGCATGGTTTATGCACATACAGTAGGGTGTAGAAAAAACCTCAGTTAACATCTTATAATTACCTTTTAGTCTACACTACATTCCTAGTGACTGCAGGTGTCTATCCCCCTACATGTATTATTACACTTGCCACCATACATTAGGTTGTGTAATGGGTTTGGCTAGTCCAATATATGCCTGACCTATATCTGACATACTAACTGTCCAGGATGCAGATGTTGCTGCTACATATTTCTTGATTGCATTTCTATTTCTTTATCTACATATGTGGGATGTTTTCACATGACATTTTCACTTCGATTTGTACAGAACCCTGCATTTCTTGACACACACTCACATTTCTGGGGATAAACTAACATGCTACATGTGTGCCAGATTTACTTATGCATGCCAGCCAGTAACTGACTGTTGTGGACTGTATATATGCTTCACAGCTACTAGCGCTTCTATCACCCACTTTATATGGGACTGCACAACTCTGGGTTGCCAGCACATTTTCAAACAGTACTATTTGTATAATGCAAGGTTACAGCAATATTTCAAACTCTGTGACACAGACACACTCCGGAGTTTAGACCTTTATTAATGGCATTACACACTTTTCCACAAGCTCACTTTTTTATTTGTTTTAACGGTGCATATGGCAGACATGTTCAAGACATATTATACCTTTATTAATAGGTTAGAACACTCTGTTTTTAGGCTCACTCACTTATTTTATATGACAGTGCCTGCAGAGATAGTATTCCAGACATATATTACCTTTCTTAATGGGTTACTACACTCATTTTCTGCCTCTCTGACATTTTTATCTGACAGTACATGCAGAGGACTTATACAGGCAATTTTATGGCTGTATTATTGGAATACAACACTTTCTTTCATGCTCTCTCCCATATTTTATATAACAATACATGCACAATGATCACTAACCTGCCTGGTGGTGCAGCCTTAGCAGCCTATCAGCATAGGCTTGTTGATTCACAGCACAGTCACCTGCAGCTGTAAAGTAAATGAAGGGATATTAAGACATACCTATCCGTTATACATACTCAATTATCAATTCTTACATACTGCATTTTATGGCTACATACTCAGTTGTGGGGTATTCTGCATCCCACGGGCCTCCTGTATCCATTGGTTCAGGCGGTCCTGCTTCTGTCTCTTCAGGTCTGCATGGTGGCGACGGACCTGCTCACCAGTCCGAGGAATGCCTGTGGCACTGGTGAGGTCATGAGCTAACCGGTTCCAAGCCTCTGCCTTGTACTCCGTCCATTGGAACTGGCCCTGCAGGCATCTTAACTCATGACGGTGGACAAGGAGCCAAATCATATATTTCGACTCCTCAATGCCCTAACGTTGCACTCAGAAGCATGTTCCCTCTCCGACACCAGCCATTCTAACTGCAGATGTGAGCTACAATCAATTATGGAGCATATTCCCACCTATGGGGCTTAAATATACCGCATTTCCCGCACTTTTTTGTGATTGGCCATTTTTTTAAATTCTCAGCTGACTGGAGACCTGATTAGTAATGGTTAAACTACCATTACTAAGTATATGTCTGTTAACAGTGGCTGTTTCCCCTAAGTTATCATGGCTTAGTGGTTCTGTACTTTGCTTGTGATGCACAGAGTCCTGGGTTCGAACCTTGGTATTCATTTTATTTTCCAGACAGGCTAGGGGGTGTGGCTGCATTTAAGCAACTTTGCTCTACGTTACTCCTCGGTGCCCTACGGTACCCTGGTTGGCGTGGCGTGCACGTCCGCGCAAACGGATTGCACTGGTTAAAGCACTATTTCACTAGGGGCACCTCTACTGTGCTGGGTTAACCGTAATTAAACTATGGGCAACTCTATTGCGCTGGGTGAAGTGCTGCTTAGCTGCAGGCAATTATATATCAGGATCATTTAAAATATTTATTTTGTTCACTGATACATTAGCTATTTCACTGTGTTTTACTACTATTTACACATATTTTTGTCTGGTATTATTTCATATACTGATTTAAAAATAAACACGAAGGAGAGTGGTGGGACTTGAACCATAAATGCCTCTTCATTGTGCGAACGCCCTACCATTACGCTATTGCTATTTGATGTGATTTGCATACACATTCTTTCTTATGCTCTTCCATGTCTGAATTGCTAACTCTAGCTAAGCAATGGGCACACCCACACACACACGCGCAAATACGGGCAGCTATTTCAGGTATTTAAAAAAACAAAATTAACTTTTTACTTTTATAACTGTGATGGGGGTTTACAATGTCAGGGAGTGTGGTGTTGGGTGCAAGGACATTTGAGCGGACTCGCTCTTGTGTATTTGCTTTTACTTTTCAATCACTTGCAGAGGCGTGGACATTTAGACTGCTCGGCAGTCAGACACGCCCCCTGCTTTCTTACACGGTCTGTGTACGAGTTACGGTTGGGTCAGTGTGCCCTCATGCATATTCATGGAACGCTGGTGTCATCCCGTTCAACTGCAGCCTCCGAGTAAGACTCATTAAGTCTTACAAGGAGGATTCGTGAATCCGGGGGATAATCTATTTCTCATATAGGGATTACTAAACTAATTGTTTTACAAACAAGTAACATAAATGTAATATTCATTTCATTAGCCCTTAGTATATTAAGTGTTATGCATAATTTAATCAAAAATTCTAATTACTATCTGGTGTTCTTAAATTTCTCATTGTTTAGAAATAGATGGATTAATATGTATAACAATCTGACACTGAATGCACACAGCATCAGGGTTTATGGAGCTCTCTATATTAAAAGTTTGAGCATTGTTTATAACTGTGGGCTGTATTCAGTAAAGCCTACATGGTCCACTGAGAAAACAGCTTCACCAGGATCACCAAGGGAAAGGGCCACACATCCAACCACTAAGGCAAGGTCACCACAGCCACACGCAGGTGAGGAGTCAAGGGGGAACCACCAACCATTGTGGGTGTAGGCAGGCGTAGGTGTGCACAATATGGCCTCACACTGGCCAAGGGGCAATGGATAGCATACACACTTATCACCTAAGGAGATAAAAACCTTCATACTATGCACATAAATAAAGAAACATTGATTCCAGGCAATGCTTACAACCTTTTCTTACCTATGAAATGCCTGCGTACTGCTAGCATCACAGAAACACAACCCTGAATAAAACTCTTGTAACGTCTGGATTATCAAGGTAAGTGTTTAACATGGAATATGACAATAAATGTCTAAGAACACAAATGAATGGCAGATACTTGCATAATGTTATCTGTTGATGTAACTAAGTATAAGTGTGTGATATAAGGTTGTTGTATTTGTAACATATCATATTCACATACAAACCAAGGTTCAGTCCAAAACAAGGGGTACCAAACAGAGTACTATATTGTCTACCATGGAAATACCATGATGACTACAAAATTGCAAGAGCAAAACTCCTGAAACCTAACTTTTGCTGTGGCAACTCTCAAATAGTACTTGGCTCTTCCACTCCCAAAACAGGAAAATAACAGTCTGTACAATCCAAAGAATCAAACATAATTCACTTGTTATAAATGCTTTCCACACAAGTATCACAAATTGTGTAAACATATACAACACAAAAGTCAATCGTATATGACTGATAGCCACCTCTCAATATGCCCAGCACTCCCCTTGTGGTATGTATGGACCATCTTACAAGCATAGCACACCTGTGTCATTGAAGATATATTAATTTACATTTCAAAGAAATAATATAGGATGCTGTAAGGTAATCAGTTTTGACAATACCACTAGTAATGACAGTCAACAAGGCTGTTTATTTGTGAAAATAAATGCATGCCAAAAATGCCTATGCCAAGAGTGAAATATAAGACGTGCATACAGATAACAGTTTAATCCCCTAATGCATATATCTAAATATCTATATATTTACCTATCTATAGCTAATATATATATATATATATATATATATACATATATATATATATAGATATATAGATATATATATATATATATATATATATATATATATATATATATATATATATATATATATATATATATTATATATAAAATCTAAATATACCTATATTTATCACTATATATATATATATATCCACACAAGTATCACAAATACACACACACACACACACAACACACACACACATAAATATATATATATATATATATATATATATATATATATATATATATATGTATATATATTTACATATATATATACATATATATATATATATATATATATATATATATATATATGTATATATATATATATATATATATATATATATATATATATATATATCTATGGGTCTACTTCATTTGTACAAAGTTTCAGTACTTCGAAACCCACTTGGTCAAACCCAGTTGGCTGAAGTACCAAAACTTCGAAAATGGACTACGGAGATCACACTACAGCACGGAATGGGAATATTCCCTTTTCCTCGCTGCAGTACAATCTCGGAGTTGGTATATTTAAGAAAGGGGAGGTATGGGGGGTGCAGGAGGGCTTGCCCCCCTGCAAAACATGTTTTCCTTGTTTTTTTTTTTTTTAACACCAAAACACGAATCAGCTGCAGTTAGTTGCACCAGATGTACAAATACAAGAGCATAAAACAAGAAAGCAACCTGGTGAAAAACGCTCACTTTATTTAACAAAATAAAGCTTTCGGGTATAACCCTTCTTCAGTCCCTTTATCAGCCTGCTTAATGATTACATCCTTATTTTTATTCAATTCTTTTAAGGCCCCATACTCATCATAAGATAAATTATACTGACTGGACTTTTGCTTATTTGTGAAGCATTTACTATATAAGCACCTTAAATCCTCCCCACATACAGACTGAAATGCATTTAATATTGGACAGTTGTTCCAAATAAATACACTTAATTTTTTTGAAGATTTAGTCTGTACATTTTCTGAATCCTTAAAAGTCATTTTCAAGCTAACATTCCTTAATGCATCAATAATTGGGTCTTTATTATTAGGAATAAACTGTAAGCCCTTATTTAAAAGACTTTCAGCTGCTGGTGTTAAATCAAAGAATGATAAATTAACAACGGAACTTCCCAGCTTACCACCTATCTGTGCCCTTGTTTGCTCATAGTTAAGGGACTGCTGTTCTTTCTCTTGATTGCAGAAAAATCCAGCCGTTGTTGAGAATGCCCCTGTGACTGCGATCTCTTGCCTTATTCTACCTTCTCGGGTAGTCTTGCCATTATTGGCTTGGATACTTTTAAAAAAAACTCTCCATTCTTATTCACCAATGAAGTGGAAGCCGATTCCATTGATGTATTCAGGGAAAGTATCAAGTTCATACATTGAACCATTTTTCCTACAGATATTATGACCATTTGATGTGGCCAAATTCTTCGGCCATGCAAAAATATGCCCCATAATGAAAATAGAGAACACCAAGTAACAAATCAACAGGCTTCCTATAATGAGAGTCGAGTGCAGTCCTCACATCAGACCAATGAGTAAGCAGGTAACAATACAGCCAAGGAGATGATTGGCCAAGAAACAGATAATAGTTTGGAAGATAGAAGGCAAGTTTCTTTTAGCACCGCTAGTGCATCAACTGGTAGTACGTCGACAGAATCAGCTTCCGCTTCATTGGTGAATAAGAATGGAGAGGTTTTTTTAAAAGTATCCAAGCCGATAATGGCAAAACTACCCAAGAGGGTAGAAGAAGGCAAGAGATCGCAGTCACGGGGGCATCTCAACAACGGCCAAATTATTTGGCAATCAACAGAAAGAACAGCAGTCCCTTACCTCGGAGCAAACAAGGACGCAGATAGTTGGTAAGCTGGGAAGTTCCATTGTTAATTTATCAGACTTTGATTTAACACCAGCAGCTGAAAGCCTTTTAAATAAGGGCTTACAGTTTATTCCTAATAATAAAGATTTACTGATGCATTAACTGACTTAATGGTCTATATAAGGAATGTTAGCTTGAAAATGACTTTTAAGAACACAGAAAATGAATGGACTAAATCTGTAAAAAAATCAAGTGTATTTATTCTGAACAGCTGCCCTATATTAAATGCATTTCAGTCTGTATGTAAGGAAGATTTAAGGTGCTTATATAATAAATGCTTCACAAATAAGCAAAAGGCCAGTCAGGTCAGTATAATTTATCTTATGATGATTTTAGGGCCTTAAAGGAATTGAGTAATAAGGATATAATCATTAAGTAGAGTGATAAAGGGACTGAAGAAGGGTTATTATACCTGAAAGCTTTATTTTGTTAAATAAAGTGAGTGTTTTTCACCAGGTTGCTTTCTTGTTTTATGCTCTTGGTTTATTTTTAGTTACCTGATCAGGTGACTAGGCTTCAGTGAAAGTGCACTTTCGTTGAAATGCACTTTTGCTGAAGTGAGCATCTACTTTGTTCAATGTAATGTATTTTCAAACAAGCAAAGTAGATCCATATATATCACCATGTAGGCCTACTAGGGCCACACCCCCAACTAGTCACTTCTCATTGGACATCTCTCAACCACGCCCCCTCCACAGTAGCATAAAAGCAGAACAGCAACAGCTCTCAGGTCATTATGACCAGCGCTTGGGGAGCACACAAATAGTCCTTTTTAGGACTCACACATAGCAAAAGAACCAAAGATCTGTTCAAGAAGAAGGACAACGGAGATCGACACCACAGCGGAACACTGAAGGACACAACAGCAGCTCTTTCCAGAGCCCATTGTGTCCATACACAAAACAGCTCTTTTCAGAGCTCACGTGGATCTGCACCTTACACCAAACAGCTCTTCTCAGAGCTCATAGTACACCAAACAGCTCTTCTCAGAGCTCACAGAGATCTGTAAAAGCTCTGGTAAGAGCAACTGGGGACACACTGCAGAATAAAACAAAAAAGTTCTTATTAGAGCTACCACCAACACCCGAACGGGCATTCAAAACACAAATCGGCCCTTCTCAGAGCTCACAGAAATCTGTATCAGCTTTGGTAAGACCAGCCGGAGGCACAGACACAGCTTCGGTGAACCAAACAAAACAGTTCCTTTTAGAACTACCGCATCTGCCAGAAAGGGCATTCTAAACACAAAACAGCTCTTCTCAGAGCTCATAGAGATCTGTAACAGCTCTATATAGAACTCCAGCTGCCCACAGGGCTAAAACAGCTCTTTTTAGAGCTAGCTCCACCACGACTGCACGTGGAAAACTGTTCACCATTTAGGATCAAGAGTGAAAAGCTTTGTAAAATTGGTTATTCCTTCCCTCTGGGCAAGCATCACTCAGGATCGAAAACCCAAGAGGTCCACACCTATTTTTCTGGTTTTATTACACTTTTTCTGGACCTCACAGTGGCCCAGGGTTTAAATAGGTGATTCCTCAAAAAGGGATGATGAACAACTCCAAGTTTAAGGATTTCTCAACAACACCAGAATGGACTCAAGATTCCATCCTCCCCTCATTCAGACCCAAACCGAATGGTGACTCCTATACAAATCTAGAGGAGCACCTTAAGAACTATATTTGCACTAAATGGGACATTTTCTATCTGAGTCAATGCAAAACCAAACATGCAATCCCCAAAGGTCTCAAAATATATAAGAAACCACTGATAAGAAGCAAAAACAAAAGACTACAACACCTGTGGCAATCCATATAAACAAACACCAGCTTCCAACTAATTGATGCCCTCCTGGAGCACAACCACACCCAGCAAACAAAAAACATCCGAGCAATAACAGAGTGTGAAGAGAATTGTCCAACAAATGCGGACACTGACAGGGCATTCAACGCCATTAAAGAAAAACTAGCCAACTTCGAAACCAAAATCAAAAGCAGAAAATTGAAAAAACTGGCCAGGGACATGAACGACCTGCAACAGGAACCACACAGGAACCACAACAACAGACAACACCAGGATTTTCCAGAGGGCAGGGCACCCAGGGACACAGACAACAAACAACACCAGGATTTTCCAGAGGACAGAACACCCAGGGACACAGACAAGGTACTAACAACAAGATACCCTCTAAACAACGACCACATAATCACAACGGAGAGCACCAAAGCAACAGGATCAAACAAAGCAAGACCCACCCCCAATACCAACAACAAAGTGGACCACAGCAGTGACAAACACCCACAGGAGAAGAAAGACAAAAAAGAATGGAAAATGACCAAACCACACACAGAGCCATCCCCGAACAAGGGAACACAAATGATGGGGGCACAAGCAAAGGGAAAACAGAACCCTCAGACGACATCACCCACCAACACAGCAGCCACACCGACGAATCCCTGTACCATCCCACAGGGTTCGCACAGCAAGGACCATTACCAACCACCCAGGTTAACCTCCCCAACCCCCCTCCAAGAGAAGAGGGACAGATCATGGAGAGGGATCAGGGACCTATCCAACCTCTGGCAACCTCCAGACAACCTTCCACAAAAGAGACTGGTAAAATCAAACCACCAGTGGTCTGGAACCACTCCCACAAACCACTTACCGACAATGAACTGAGGGTACTACAGAAAGGTCTCACCTTCATCCCCACCAAGCGGGCCAACTTTTCCCAGACCATCATAGACCTCAGGCTATGGACAAGGAAACTACAACTCAAACTTTTCTTTTTTTCAGAAAGGAAAAAACAACAACAGACTAGATACCCATGCCCTAAGGGAGGTCAACTGGAAAAGACCAAGCAACTTTTGCCCACCACAGAACCAAGTTATCAGCGCTTTCCAGAACAAATGAGAAAAGGACCTAAAGAAACTTCTAAAAAACCCCTCCAAAAAGCGGATATATAATGTCTACAAAGAGGAAATGGAAGCACTAAATCAACTAAGCCAGGACAGTAGCATGAGAGTAATGAAAGCTGACAAGGGAGGAGGCATCCTAGTCACGGACACCTGTACCTACAACCATAAGATCACAACGATGCTGAACAGCCCCAAATTTTATGAAAAGAGAGACACCGACCACATCACAACAGCCTACCTCGAGGTCAAGAACACACTGAAGGAACTTTGGGCAGAGGGGCTCCTCAGCGACGAACTACTTGATTTCCTAACCGTCACACACCCAAAATTACCTCAGTTCATCGGGATACCAAAACTCCACAAAAACCTCGATGACCCGCCATACAGACCAGTGATTGCCAGTGGAGGAGCAATTACAGAACCTCTAGCAATATACATGGATTTCACACTCAAACCACTGGCAGAAAAGAATCCCTCATATATTCAAGACTCTATGGACCTTCTCAACAGAATCAAGGACATTCGCCTCACAGAAGAAGCCATTTTAGTCACCATTGATGTGGTGGCCCTTTACACAGTGCTTCCACATGATTACTGCATCAGGGCGATGGTAGAGGCCTACAACAAAGACAATGCAACAGTTATTGGAGAAACAGACAAATTTGGAAAAATCCTCTCACTTATTCTCAACAACAACTACTTACGCTTCAATGGTCAAACCTACCGACAAACCACAGGAATTGCAATGGGAGCAGCCATGGCCCCAAGCCTAGCTAACACGGCTTTAAGAAAATGGGAAGAAGACCACGTATACAACTTGGAGTTCTACAAGGACATGGGGTGCTACTTCCGTTTCATTGACGACATCTTTTTAGTTTGGAATGGGACCCCCCAGAAACTACAGGACTTCCTAGACCACATCAACAGCAGCACCAGCTTCCTCAGGTTCACCACCAAAACCAGCCCAATACAAGTCGAATTCCTTGTCCTGCTCCTTTCCAAGAACACCAGCAGCAACGACTTCAACCACAACTTGTACAGGAAACCTACAAGAGTAAACTTTTTACTCCACAGCAGCAGCATGCACCCGTACACGCTCAAAAGAAACGTGATAAAATCACAGGGACTCAGAATCACCAAAGACCTTAACGACTTTCTCCACAACATTAAAGACCTGGAAAATGATTTCCTGGCCAGAGGCTACACGGACAGGACTCTGCACCAGATTCTGGACCCCATCACGAACAACAGAAAGGAAAAAACATTCATACTTCAACAGAGCCTAGGGACTAAAAACAGGTATGAAAACAAATATAGGCTCAACTTTATTTTACATTTCTCCACGGACTATAAGGACATACAAAACATAATCCGTGATAACTGGACCATCATCACTTCAAACAGATCTTTTGGACACATCTTCCCTGAAGCACCAGGGTTCATGATGAAAAGAGGACCCAACCTAAAAGACCATCTCGAGAGACCCCCACCAAGACAACTCGACAGATATGGCACCTATCCATGTAGCGACTTATCCCCCTGCTTCTACTGTAAATACATGGCAGGCACGGACCGCTTCAACTGCCCCAACAGCAAAAAAAACAATAACCACAAGAGCATTCGGAGGCTGCAACACAGAAGGTGTTGTCTACAGAGCAAACTGCTGCAAATATCAAGCCTTCTACATGGGCAAGACCATCAATGCCCTCAAAACCAGGATTGCCAAACACCTATACGACATCAGGCACAAGATACCGACAAATAAACTAGCAACACATGCAACAAAAAAAACCAGGACACGAAAGATTTAAGTTCCTGATACTCGAACAGCTGGAGAAGATCCCTTTCAATGGGGCCTTCAATTCAAGATTAGAGAAAAAAAAGAACTTATCTGGCAGATACAATTTGAAGCAAGGAGGCCATCACCCCAGTCCTGAACCACAGGGCACTTAACCATGCTAACTACAACTAATCAGCTCCTAGTAAGATATACTATCTATTTCGCTCACTGTTTTCTCACTGGTATAAGGCATAATGTATTCATTTTTTGAACATTAATTGTTTATAAGCAGAACTAAAATTGCAGTAAGTTAATGTATCAGCCCTCACAAAAGTTACAATTGTTAGCTCAACTTTTAATTATTTTTAATTTAAAAGGTAACATTTCAATGTCAAACTACAGTTAACTTTTTACTACCTAATGTACGCTCTCCCTGATGAAGGAGCAGCAGACAGGCTACCTTCCTATCTGCCCAGCGCGGACATCTCAGAATCTTTCTCAGAACCAAGCTTGCTTCCAATGTTTTACAGATGGTAATGGCAAGTCTAAATTTAGAACTATAGTCAGTAACCCCAGAGTTTTACAGTTCAATTTTAATTTTAAATTTAATTTTAATTTTTATTATTTTTTTATTTTTTGGTTACATTTAAATTTAAGTTTTAGTACAGTTTTTTTCAAACATAGGTATAATCGTGACAAAGCAAAAGGCTCCAACACATTGCTAGAGGTTAGGAATGGCACATATGAACAAGTAACTGGTTAATAAAAAGGAACTAAATAAGAGGAATGAGATGCTTCCAACCAGGTCCGTCTTCACCTTGTAGGCCTACTACGGCCACAACCCCAACTAGTCATTTCTCATTGGACATCTCTCAACCACGCCCCCTCCACAGTAGCATAAAAGCAGCACAGCAACAGCTCTCAGGTCATTCTGACCAGCGCTTGGGGAGCGCACAAATAGTCCTTTTTAGGACTCACACATAGCAAAAGAACCGAAGATCTGTTCAAGAAGAAGGACAACAGAGATCAACACCACCGCAGAACACCGAAGGACACAACAGCAACTCTTCCCAGAGCCCATTGTGTCCATAAACAAAACAGCTCTTTTCAGAGCTCACGTGGATCTGCACCTTACACCAAACAGCTCTTCTCAGAGCTCACAGTGATCTGTAAAAGCTCTAGTAAGAGCAACCGGAGACACATTGAAGAATAAAACAAAAAGTTCTTATTAGAGCTACCACCAACACCCGAACGGGCATTCAAAACACAAATCGGCCCTTCTCAGAGCTCACAGAAATCTGTATCAGCTTCGGTAAGACCAGCCAGAGGCACAGACACAGCTTCGGTGAACCAAACAAAACAGTTCCTTTTAGAACTACCGCATCTGCCCGAAAGGGCATTCTAAACACAAAACAGCTCTTCTCAGAGCTCGTAGAGATCTGTAACAGCTCTATATAGAGCTCCAGCTGCCCACAGGCCTAAAACAGCTCTTTTTAGAGCTAGCTCCACCACTGACTACACGTGGAAAACTGTTCACCGTTTAGGATCAAGAGTGAAAGGCTTTGTAAAATTGGTTATTCCTTCCCTCGGGGCAGGCATCACTCAGGATCGAAAACCCAAGAGGTCTACACCTATTTTTCTGGTTTTAGATCCATATATATATATATATATATATATACACACACACACACACACACACACACACACACACACTCACACATATAGATAGATAGATATGTATATATGAATCTACTGTCAAATTTCGAATTTCCATAATCCCAAAAACTGGAATGCCAAAATTTCAAAATGCTGAAAGTTTAAAACACTGACGCTCAAAATACCAAATTCAAATACTGAAACCTTACATGCAACTCCCTACACTAAAGCAGTACTATAAAAAAACTGTATACTTCCAAAACCAACAAAGAACTTTTTGCAAAAATTGAAATAACTACTCACTTACCTTCTTTCTGCAAATCAGACTATCTAAAACCCACCTGGGGGGCTACACTCCCCACAGCCTCTGCAAGTGTGCATATATATATATATATATATATATATATATATATATATATATATATATATATATATATATATATATATATATATACACACACACACACACACACACCAATTCCATGATTTTACTACATTGGGGGAAAAGGGCATATACCTAAAAGTTCACAATAGAAAAGCAAAGAACACATATTAAATAACTATGTATAGCATGTGCATTGAGAATACACCAAATATCAAATATATATTAAATGTCTAACTGTGGGTATCAGTAGAACTATGGCTCTACAGTTAAACATTTATTTTCTGAAATTTCATGTCACACACATAAATGGTTAGTCAGCTCTGGAATGTATATGTGTAAGTACTGATCACTTCAGACAAACAAGGTCTAATTTGCAATAGTCACTCTGCACAGTGATGGCTGTGAAAAACACACATGTGGCCCAACTTACCCTGTGGCATCTTGTATAAGTTAATGTCCACAATAGAAGTAGGCCAAGGTTCTCATTTAGCACAATTCAACTTTAATGCTTTTCCACTCACTTTTATACACTAAAGCATAATCTAAAGATACTTATAAATAACAGTTACTATATATAGCACTGGAGGGCATATGAATTATGTGTGACTTTGGGTGTACTAATGATTGCGTTTCTGTTCTTAAAAGTGTATTTTCTTGTCTTAGATGGTCTTCATACTTCAATGATAATCATATAGACATGACTTTTTAAACCAGGACCTTGTCAGGTCACACACACATGTGTGGTTAACCACATACTTTATCATGTGTCTATAACGTATCTAACAAGCACTTCTTCTGATGACAAAACACCTATGTGGAAGAATATGTTTTGTCTATTGTACATAATTTAGAATCCCATGCTGTACAAATTATTTTTATCAGTGTACAAAACAACACAAAAATGTGTCAGATGATAAAACTTATACCCTTAATACATGTTTGCAAAGTTAAATCAACTAACAGGTAGAGCAGTATCCAAAGCAAAACTAATGCCAATTGTCACAGTACCCTTCCTATTTCATGCACTATAAATAATAAAGGCTCATATTAAAACATTCAATATAAATATATTTAGACTGTTAAATGTATTAATATGCAACTCCATATGTGTACTGTTGACATAAATCAATTGAGTAGTGTTTATTTTTATACACTTTATAACTGTAGTTAGCCCATCTCATGTGGAAAAATTATCACATGTAATTATTTAATTACATCATGATAACATACACAAAAGAATTTAGATTGAGATGTATTCAAACCATTATCATCTGTGCTCAAAATTATAGCTTACTACCTTTACACCTGCTGCCACAGAGACAGCTAAGCTGCAGGTGTTTTTCTTCCACGTGGTACTGTCCAAGTTCTGACTGCTAAGCCTCTCTACTTAGTGTTTTAGTGTGGAGGAAAAAAAAAACAATAGAACTCTTATAATTTTCTCAATGAACCAGAGACCTGCATTTGCTCATCACTTAACTATGTGCAGATAGGGGAAGCTGTATAAATACTTTTTTTAATGTCCTAACATTTATGACGCATTTCCCATATGAACTAATGAACACAATAGTATATATTAGCGATTTCTAGGATAGTGACTATGGGTAGGTACTTCTCAAGTTCAAGTAGTACTCATTAAATGTGTATGTTGCATGTGCAAACACTTTGCCATTGACTGGGTAAAACAGCTGCTTGGTTGTGCACTACAGAAGTACTGATTAACATATATTACTTATGTTCATTGCCCAGTCTTCATCCCATTAAAATCCATGTAAATCACTTTTTACTGACTACACACATATATACACTACACATGTGTGCCCTGCACTTATGCACTTAAAACTTGGTATGTCAACCCGTTCTCAAATGCTTCCTAGAGTACAGGAATAAGTAGCACAACTGCATTGTTGCATCATATACACCATTATACTGATAACAGACATTCAGATTGTCTTATACATGCATTGATGTGGATAGGAAATATTCACAAATATGACCACTGTATGTACATATGCACATCCATGCTGATCAGAAAAATGTGTGCATCTGTATGTGACAATAAATGTGCAATGTACACAATTATAATGAGAAACAGCTGCATATGTCTCAGTTCTGCTACATGCATCCCTGGCATCTTTTTGCATCTAGTTTGAAAATATGTCTTTTAAAGTATACCTGCACATTGGAATCAGTAACCAGAAATACAAAATTCACACTTTGCACACCACTCTCATAACAACATATGCTACCCATATTGTACAATGATGATGGCATCACATATAAAGATCATTATGACAAGGTAACAACATACTTCTAGGGTGTTCCAATCATTGAACACTGTATGTAGAAGATGGAAGCAAAATGTTTACATGTGTGTGAAATTACCATAGCAGCTACATTATGTGTGCCTCTATGTTTGTGTAAGTCTGTGTGCATATTCAGATGAGTGTCAGTCTATCCTGCTATCATCAATCCAGTCACAAGCAGAACTGATATCTTGACAGTAATACCTGCCTACCAAGCCATTTCATACAGGCCTCCCAACATCTTCTCTCAAACATCTAGTGAGTATATCATTCACTATAAAATGTCCATTGGCAGTGTAAATGCCAGACTTGTGCTGTGGCACTTGGATTAACTACTGAGTTTTGTAGCTGTTATACTTAGGTAGGGGTTCTAATCTCACTGCATTCAACTGGTGTATGTATGTAATGAGACTGGAATAAGTGTGTACCCTACTGTCAGTAGTCCACTCCCAAGGAGAGCAAATAATTTTGACTGTCGTACATGGTTACCTAGCAATTTCATACAGGCCTCCCAACCAAGGATGTCAGGAGTACATGGTTACCTAGCAATTTCATACAGGCCTCCCAACCAAGGATGTCAGGACGTGTACAGACTGTTCATACTTCAGTACAGTTTATAAAAAGGACAGGGTAGAGCACCAAACAGGCACTAGTACCCAGGAGAAAGACAGGTCAGTTTATTTTATTATTTATTTATTTGCAGTTGGTTTACCAGGATAGTCCATTGGGCCATGATTAACCTGTTTTCAATGGAGTTCTGGGGAGAAAAGCTCCAAAACAGTCTAAGTACAGTAGATTATTATTGATAAGTATACAATTGTAAAAGGTTCAACAAATAATTTCAAATAGTTAACAAACATTCAAAATAATACAGAGTTGTGATGGATCTAACAGATGAAACAGCCTAACAAAGGAATGTTGCAAGGCAATGCAGGAAGTAATTACATATTAGAAAGCATAAATTTAAGAAGTAAAGTCTGATACATTCTTTGCATATACCATAGGAATAATAGAGTATATGTTATGGAAAAATAGAGGGGAAAAATTGCTGGAGTAAACAGGGGAATGAAGGAAGGTGAAGAAAGAAGAAATTCAAGTGTTAGTTATGAGGGGTGGGAGCAAGAGCATTCCCAGTGGGATGATAGGTAAGAATGAAGAGTTCTTTTGAAAATAAAATGGTTAGTGGTGGCGCGAATGGTGGTGGTAGGGAGTTCCAGATGCGAGCTGTGCTATAGGATAGAAGGTTTTTGCCTGGGGGATGAGTTGGTTTGTACACTTCTAATAGATTTTGATTGTTTGACCTTAATACTCTATCAGGTAGGTACATTTTAAAGGCAGAGGAAAGGGACGGGCAGAGGAGTAAGTTGAGTGTAGGTGAGATGATTGGGTAGTTCTAGCCATTTTAGTTTTTGAAAGGAGGAACAGTGGTGGGTGGAGGACTTATGGCTGGTAGCGAACTTGGCAATTTTGTTGTAGCTGAAAAAAGTTAAAAAAGAAAGAAAGAAAGAAAGAAAATGCCAAAAAAAAAGTCATGCACTGCACAAAATGCCTTGATTGAGATTGCAGAGCAATTTGCTGCTCATCAGGCATTTGCATGCTTTCTTTTGTTTCACCCCTGTCAGTTACAGGGAGATAAGTGGTCAATTAGCACTATTTGGAAGGTGGGGGAAAGTAGAAAGAATTCAAATTGACTTCCTGGTTCTCTGATGTGGCTTTCCCTTGCCTTATCCTGGTACAGCTCATTCAACTGGTAGATTGTCATTGCTGAGACCAGGAGTTGGGCTTGTAGAATGATGAGATTTGTTTTTGTAGACTTTATATTTACTTGCCTTTTTTAATAATGTTACAGCTGTCTTCATTCTGATTCTTTGAGGGATTTTTCTGCATGTGTCTGGTTATTCTTCACTTCAGCAGGCTGAGAATTTAGTAGCTGATTTTGGAAAGGTTCACTTTCAGTCCTTTACTTTTGGAACTCTAGCTAACAGACAAGCTTTTTTTCTCCTCAGATATACTGTTGCAAATCAGAGCTACATTATACTTCTGAACTGAATTGGACATTTTCCTACATTAAATACTATGAAATACTGCTTAAATCTACCTGGATGTTGTAATAGATCTGTTTAAGTCATGCCTCTGAAGTGCCCAGATTTTCAGATTGTTTGAGATTGCTGCCTCATATTTTGGTCTGTTTCCTCATAAAATGTGTGTGTGTGTGTGTGTGTGTGTGTGTGTGTGTGTGTGTGTGTGTGTGTGTGTGTGTGTGTGTGTGTGTGTGTGTGTGTCTGTGTTTTTTTCTGGCAAATCATTGAGAATTGCAATCACTACTGGCAGAGATTTGAGTTTCAGACTTCACATCCATCAGATAAATGCATGCTAATGCAGAACCTGTTATTCTAGCAACTTTTCAAGTTAATAGGAGCAACAATTAAAACCTGTACCTGTCTGGCTCACTGTCACCTCTTTATTTCTAGCTTTGTCCAGAATTCTTGAGGTAAGAAGTTGAAAGGTATTTTATCAGAACTAAATTGCAGCCCATTTTGACCAACATGATTAGCTGAAATAAGCTGATCTAATTTTCTGATGACTGGTGTGGTATTTTTTTTTAGTAGATCTTTTTATGAGAGAGGTGATTTGTTGGGTGTACATTTCCCAAGATACTGTCTCTCAAAGTATAGGAATTAGATGTGGGTGTAGAGATGAGCAAAGCATTACGTAAAGGGGTTAAGAGGAGTTCAGTGAATATGGTTGTTGAATATTGATATACATGCTATGCATGACTGTGTGTGGATATTATACTGAAATTATTATAGAAAACAGAATAAAATGTATTTTCCATTTTCCTGTATGATAGACTGCAAAGCAGGCAGGATGAAGCCCTTAAAAAGGAAACTTTAAGGAGGGAATCTGTTTAAGGCAAACAGGAGTTTAGAGCTGCCCAAGTCTCTCTACCCAGTAGTAGAGTCATGAATCTACTGAAGAGAGCTACTTAATTAATATACAGCTACAACCACAGTTTTTGTTTATAATTTTGTGGTCTTTAGCCTGTGTTCATCAATGTTATGTACTTGTCCTGCCTGTAGCACAGAGCATGGGTGGAATTTAATTTCTTATGATCCTATAAGGCTGATGGGTTTGGATTTTCATGGTCCATAAGGAGGTCTACCCTTGTGGAGCGGCATAACAACAGCTGTGCACCAGGTTTTGGGGGCATAGCCTGTAGCTAGCCTTAGCCGAAGAGTTTAAATATGGGATAAACAAGGGTGTTTGACTGACTTTGTTGATTAGACAACCTATGTTATACAGACCTATACAATTTGTGCTTTTGGATCTTCAGCGCATCTTAAAGACATACCCCAGGATTCAATAAAATCCATGTAGGCTCTATGTATACAGCCATGTTTCCTTCTCCATACATATTAATTATGGTGCACTGCTGAGGGAGATCACCGTAACATGGATATTGAATCTGTGTAAGCAACACTGTAGAGGCTGTCCCATACTTGTTGAGTATTTAGAATAATTCTGGACAGGTGATAAGCACAGTACAATACCTTTTGGCCTGTAAACCTGGGCCAAAAGGTGAACAACAGATTTTGCTACATGAAATTGCAGTTTATTTATTTATTTTTTACATTTATGTGCTTGTGTGCACAGTGCAGCATGTTGCGCAGCTATACTTAGCTTTCCTGTCATATACAGTAGACATCTTACTACACATCTAAAAATAGAAACCAGATGTATTCAATTATAATTAATATTTTTTCATGAGTTCTTTTGCATTGTGCAATGTGTTGCTTAGCAATGTGATTTATATATATATATATATATATATATATATATATATATATATATATATATATATATATATATATATATATATATATATATATATATATATATATATATATATATATATATATATACATACATATATATATATATATATATATATATATATATATATATATATATATATACACAGCAGACATCTAAAAATAGAAACCAGATGTATTCAGTTTAGTCCTGCAGTGCTTAGCAACACACAAACCAGTGCAGCAAAGCTACGCTACACATACAGGCACCTTTGTAGTATATGTGAAGATATACATGTTCCCTTCACTATCCCAGAGGCTAGATAGTTTGAGTCACTGAAGTAAGTACTGGGTTCAAGTCCTGTGCAGTCATACTTTTTACATTTATTGCTGATTAAAACAGTTTAATTTAGAATTAAAACAAAATTGTTACATTTGGAAAAGCTGCATGATACTAAGCAGCACTGAAACATGGTCAATGGTCTAGTCCCATTTGTGCATTGCTAAGCTTCACTTACAGATGGTTTGTGTGAGTTTGCATGATGCTAAGTGGTGCAGATCTTTTTTGAAAGTTACATCATGACATCCAAGAGAGGGAATGCAGCCTATTTAAAGAGCAATAGTCAGGAATTTCCCATCATTCTTTGGAGTCTTAACGTGGCTGTGGACATGCCAGGTGCTGTTGGTGAAGGAGTGTGCTTTCATGTGCAGAAGTGGGGCGTGCAGGAGTCCAGTGTTTTTGTTGTTCTCCTGGTTAAGAATTATGAATTCTGGCTGCTGCAGGGTGACTACCAGGGCTCAGAGTGTAAGTCTGAGGCTTGAGATCATTTGGCCAGAGAACTTACCAGTGCTACTGGTATCCCTGCCACTGTTGAACAGTGTTGTCACTATTACAATGATCTGAGGCATAGAAAAAGGGAACCTTTGACACCTGGATCCAAGAAGCTAGGGCTGGGCAAACCCCACAGATATGTAAGTATGTTTGCAGTAATTTAGAAATATACAAGCTGAATTTGTGCAAAACTGATATGCATAATGGTTTGCTTCTCTTATCCCAACTGCAGAAGAGAGGGCTCACTATGTCAATTCCCATGCTGGAAGCCTGGCCAGGATGAGGGAATTTTGTGGTAAGTAGGAAAACATCAAAGTAATAATTTAATGCATAACGTAATTATTCAATAAATTAATTACAGGGTTTGCTGACTTAAAAGTCTGGTATGACATACCTGGGACATCTTACATCTTTATTAATGTGGAACTGCTGACCATGGTTCAAGTCTGTGTTCAGCTAATTTTGTCTGAAATAATGCTATATATTCCACTCGGTCAATGAACATGGTATAAGTTAACTGAACGCCAGTTCCAGTCACTCCACCTACCTTGGCTCCCCCAGCCTCGGCACCAAGGCCCATCATGTCTGAGCCACAGCCTGGTGACACCTCCTCTGCTGCCCCTGCACTACCTGGGCTATCAGGTAGTTCTGCCCACAAGATGGGTGTGGTCCCCGCTCTGGTAGTGGAAGTGAAGGGGGTGAATATGTCACCTGTGAGGAACTATCAGGCATGGTGTGTGGGCTGCTGTATGATCTCTATGTGGACACCTATGCTGGATATTCATCCGGTGGGGCAGCCTCACCGTGGCATCGGCATCAACCACTGCATCCACAGGAGCAGAGAAGGTACAGTGTTGATAGACCCATGGGTGAAGACTTGAGTCACACTGCTACCTTTTCTGATGTCCATGGGACTGGGATTCCACAACACCCTCCCCTAACAAGGTGTTCACCCCCCTCTTGTGTCACACACCAACCTTGTCTACTGTCTACTTGTCTGTCTCCAAAATCTTACTCACCTTCCCAAAATATCTCCCCCACATGTACTTATGTCCCTTTCCCATCATTTCACTCTCACCTTAGAAAAAAGAAAGAAAAAAATGGTCACCTGCCCCCCCCAAAAAAAAAAAAATCTATCATCCGATACATATCTTTCCATTTCACACACGTGCCCACTGGACACACTTAATTTGGTCCAATTGGTTTGACAATGCACTTATGTTGTCCTCACCCCTCTCTCTGGGGGTGACAGTCCAAATTCAGCTAAAAAATCTGTTAAAGTGCACAGCTGTTGATGTACAAGAAATGGATAGCTATGGCCCTTTCCTTCACCCTTCCTGCACATACCTATCTGCCTTTCACTATGTTTTTCCCCCCTGCTTGCACCCCATTTTACCACTGTTCTATCTCCCCACTTTTCATTTCTTTAAACATTTTTTGCTCTATGCATAGCTTCACTAAGCTCAGCTCAATGGAGCTATATTTGATATATGTTTGTGAAAAACATATTAATCATATTCAAAAAGTACACCTGCGCCCTATTTTGAACCCAGGACCATCACACCTGCAGACCAGTGCATCAACCTGCCAAGCCACATAGCTCCTAATTAGCACAGCTGTTTTAAGCAAAACATGACTGCCATCTTCCCATCATTAAGCGCTTATAAGCAATGCTGTGCATCATGCCACGTCATGCAACTTTGATAAAAAAGCGTAACAAAAACGGGAATCTAACTTGAACTGTGGTATAGGAATAAATCACTATAAATCCAGACACATAATAATGGATGCAAGCAAGGTCTCTAATAGCAGGTAACTGTGCAATTATATCTGCAACATTTAAAAATATACCTGCTAAAAGATTATTTGAAAAATAGGTGTTTAACTGGGACTCTGGTGGAGAAACACATCCCTATAAAGCCATACACCTAATAATACATGTAAATGAGGTATATCACAACATGTAAGTATGCAGTTATATCTGCAACGTTTAGAAGTACACCTGCTGTAACAGTTACTTAGTAGCTCAGTATGTTAAATGTTTTGAAAACATTAGGTTTTGGTCCACATGGTTCTGGGTTCAAATCGAGTAGTGTGAAGCATTTAAAATACATGTATGTGTACACCATTATGAATTCTGATATGTATGACTATTTCACCACCTATTTATCCACTCAAAGCAGTGCAGATGGAATGTCTGCTTTTTAGTGATGGAAGTCAAAGGCCTACATTTAGGAACACAGGTAACATATTCTTATTAAAACACTAGAAAGTGCATACAGTGTCAGGTCATGCATTATTATGCATTCACAGAGGATTTTGAAGTATATAATTCTAATGAGGCCCAGTAATGTAAGACTGCAGCACACCAATGATTTGCTACTGAAATTACAGACAACCACATACATATGGAGGATGTGCTAGAAGCAAGGCTTGCCAGCACACACATTCCAGATGAATACCATAACATAACATAACACATGACTTGGCGGTTGTCCAAGTGGATGACATACTGGTACATGTACCCCCTACCTTGTTGTAGGACACAACAACCATGTTGCCTTTGACTCTGTTAATGATACCTTTAGCTAACATCATTACTTTAAACACATACCTCAGTTTCCTGTGGGATGGGTTTCCTCAATCAGTTTCTTGCTCTAGACCAAGGCTGCGACAGGTCACACTGCTACAGTGTTGTTGTCCTCCACATTCTGCAGCTTCTCTGACTATGCTTACTGCTTGCAGCAGTAGCATCAGCTGCAACCTGTAGCACACATGTTTGTATGTAATAAGTAGCACCTACAAACATTCTCTTGGTGCTGATGTAGTATCTTTACTCCAGTAATTTGCACCCCTACATAAGAGAAAGGCAATGGATTCTACATTGAGGCCTCATATCTTGCTGAATATTTGCATGGGATTGGCTGATTATATTGCAAATCAGCTGTGTATGCGGCAGTTAGCATTCCTGACCACAGATTGGTTCAAAGGCAATCACCTGCAAACAAGAACCATCTTAAAAAAGGCAAACTGCTAGCTAGGGAAACCATTGTTTATGAGAGTTACTTTCCATGGTGAACTCATTGACACAACAATTATATATCGCTATTTTTCAACAGAAGAGAATTGTACTCTATCAGGTATGTAGCCATTTTGTTTCCAACATGATGCATATGCTTCAATATACTTAGGGGGAATGGGAATTACATCAGTAACCCCTTTGGTGAACTGTACAGCTAACATGTTATTGATCTGCAGCTGTGTAACTTCTACAGAGCATGTAGACTACAGCAAGTGCATCATGCTGTCTGTTAACTAGGGACACATGTCTTCTGGATACTTTCTTTGTTAGCAGTGGTAATACTACACAGCTATTAGTTTGGCATTGTATTTTATACATATGTAATGGGGGGTTCCTGCTATGGACCACATTACAAGTTGACTCCTGTCTTTGGTATAGGAGCATATGTGTGTATCTGTCATGGCACAAACAGGAGTAGATAACTATTGCTACTATCCTAGTTGGTTCCACACCCTTTGTATGTACGGCATGCTGTTGCATATTAGAAGTGTAATCAAGCCGGGAATACTAATAGCCTTCCTTTGGTGTTGTATCTGTACATATTGTACTCCCACATAATGTAATCCTGACATGTGTTCTGATTTTTTTGTTTTTCAGGTGATATCATGCATGCCAGATGGTGCCTACATTTCACTGAGGCTGAAAATGACCTCATAATTGAGGCATTACAACAACACTACCAAGTGCTGCTGTCCAGGGGGATGGCAAATAGGCATGAGCAACAAGCCTTGTGGGAGGAACTGGTGCACAACATAAATGCTGTGGGGCACCAGAATTGCACTTATGAGCAGGTGTGGCACAGTGCCATGAACATGATCAATTCTGCACTCAGACGGGCAGCAGATGTGGCCAGAAATCATCAGGTCACTGGTGGTGGGCCTGCAGCAGAACAAACTCTATTAGCCACAGAGGAATTCCTGGCAAACCTTGCAACACAGGACAGCTCCCAGGCATCATCACACAATATGCCATGGATGTGGGTGCCACTATATCCACTCCAGATGAGCATTCAGGTATATTTAGTTGTATCAGCATTGGGATACTGTAGCATTTAGCATGTCAGTGTGTACATAGTTTTATGTGGGTGTCAGTTGTTTCATGGGGTGCGGGAAGGAGGTTAGATGCAGTTTTAAGCTAATGCAGAGATTGTGACTCACATACCTGTTAACATAGCAGCTGCTGTAAATGGGAGACATTTGGATGTAGTACAAATCTTATATTGTAACATGTGGTGCTGTTTACATTACATCTTCCTCAAATATTTTTCAGGACCATCAGGAATAGGAAGAGGCCATGGTCCTGCTGCTGGTAAGCACAAAACATTTTTATCAAAGATGTAAATTTAGTTCACGGTATCATCCTATGGAAGCTGGTTGGATTGATGTACTTTCTGCATGACTGACAAATGTACAGATATGTTCTAACTGTGCACACTTTAGGGTCATACCTCTGTCTTATACATGTGAACACATTTATTGATTTCACAGCATTGTCAGGACTTTTCAGATGGCCATACCTGTAAACTGTATGGAGTTCTGCAGAATGCCAACAGTGTGCATAATTTTTTTGCTAATGAGAGTCTAGTTTAAAGACCCATTATTTTCCAATGCTTACAGATTTGGTTATAAAATAACGTCCTCATGTCCTACTATATCAGGTTATGGATTATACAAGTCTGTAGTACAAACAGCAGTGTATACAGCTTAACATAGATTGCAACATAGTACTGCACAGCATAGTAGTGCAGGTATTAAAGTGATGTTTTTCCCTTTGTATCACAGGTAACCTGGGAGGTTGGTCATTGTCCCCTTCACAACCTGATGGCAGTGTCTCTTCAGACTCTGATGATGATGGTGGCCAAAGTGAGGCACAGTGGGGGGTTGCAGGGGCGGACTCTGTCACAGAGGTTTCCATCACTCTTCCGCCCACATTATCACCATACCTAGACCTTGAGGCCACAGATATTGGACAGTCAGAGGGTGGGGACATTGAACAGGGAAGTGTGGCTACTATGGTTGCAGTGAGTGGTGACACTGGCCAAAAAACTGGTGATGTTCCACACAGGTGGATTGATAGGAGTACTCAAAGGAGGGTTGCTGTCCCTCCACCACCTGTTGCAGGTGTCTCATCATGTGCTACTCAGTGTATGTTTAGAGCCATTATGGAGGCATAGGCAATTTCCAAAATGAACTCCAGACAAATGGTCAGGGTTATGGATACAGTACAGTCTGACATCCATGGCTGCTTCCACTGCATTGCTGATACACTGGATCAGTTGACTGACGCAGTGGAAACACGTTGGTCTGAGACAGATCACACTCTATCTGTCTTGGAATACATATTGTCTGTGATGGAACATCCGGTTGGAGATAAGCATCAGACTCATGGATGTAGGTCACAACTACATCTGCTGACAGTCCACATGGCCGTGCACAATCACGCTCCCATAATGGCAGTACATCCAGCTCTCCAGAGGGGAATGTGCTGTCTACACCAAGACATGGCAGGCCATAGCCTCATGGTCCTGGGTGTTCCCATGGAGGACATGATTACAGCAGACAGAAGTCACCTTCAGATAGTAGCCAAGCATCTGAGCTTGGGCATGGAGATACCATTGCAACTCCTGGCAAAGGCAGTTCTTGTGTTCGGGGGAGGAGACGATGAACTGTCAGCTCTACCATGCGTGGGTAAAAGCTGTCCAACATGCAGGCATGTAGGGCTAGCACTGAGCTTGACTGTGTTCATGCAGGCACTCACACATCACTGTCACATACAGGTCACCTATAGATACACATACACCACATTTCCATGGTCCATCTTGCCTGCTTCCCTTCCTCACTCACACACATGATTGCCAACCTATAGGGCCAGATTAGGCCTCCTGTACACCCACACAACACACTGTCCAAGTGATGATTCCTGTGCCACATCCCTGTCATCCTTCTCATCGATGCAGGGAAATTAAGCTATGTGTCTAATACACAGTATGGCTATGCAAATGAATATGTATTTGTTTCAAATAAAACACCAGTCCCAAGTAGTGGGACTGGTGTTTGTATTTGGTTCAGTTTGAGCTGAATTAGCTGACTTCATTATGGCTGGAGCACAGACTGATCTGAGTTCTATTTCAACTTCCATGGTGGATTTTTGGAAAGAAAGAGACCTGAGACTGACCAGTGGTGATCCCTGGTCCCTGGGAAAACCAAATCTAAATGAAGGTGATTTTATTCAATTAGAACAGCTCCTCACTAAAGAGGTAACTATTTTATGACATCAGGCTTTTAGACAAGTATATAAGTCTAGATTTAACTCCCATGGGCCTGAGGGACAACCGTTTACCTGCATTTGACTTCCTAGATGAGGAGGCTGATTTGCTGGAGGAGTGGAAGAATGTATCTCTAGCTTGCACTTCAGGCTAGTTGAAAATCTTGATAAAAAAGAATGTGAGACAATGGGAGAAAGTCCAGGATGAGATTTTACATTTGCAAGAACATTTAGTTAAATCTGTTCAGAGGGAGACTTTCAATAGTAAACTGATGGAATTTAAATCCTGCATATCAAAAGCAGAGGAGACTATTGTTAACAGGAAGAAAGGAAAGCTGGAACGTGATGTCAAGGACTATGAAAATAATCTAATTTTCTTCTGACAATGGAAACCAAGGAGAAGAAGATGTCAGAACATGAGCAATTCTCGCGAGATGAGTGATACTTCAGCTCCCTCTGCTGAAACACCTTCCAGCAGCAAGAAGAGTGTATCCTTTGAGGAATTGAATCAAATGGAGGCAGACTTGCAAGACAGTCCTCGATGGTTCAACAATCTCAAGGATTGGGTCAGAAATGGCAGAATGGGAACACCAATAACAGGGGTGGAAAAAGGAAAATAAGATATTGAGAAATTTAATTCTTTTCAAGTTCGTGAAGGTTGAACTTTACAGAGTGTGGTCCGTCAACCTTAATTTAGGTATGTGCATCACTGATTCACCCAGGACAGTGGGACTAGTTTAAAAAATAATTAATTTATCTGATCTAAATGTGGACAAAGACATTTAATATTTGATGTCAAAAGGTACAAAATTTGCTCCTACACATTTCCTCAGTTTGGCCGACCTATTAGAAGTCGATCATTTTTGTAGGAAATTACATTTAAAAGTATATTTTAGTAAATTTGTTTCTAAGTCACATTTTTCTAGTGGGGAAATTGATGCCATTGATTTAAGTAGTACTTCAGATGATTCTTTATTAAACATGTCTTTACATAAAAATGAGCCGTTTGATATTTATAGAGTATCATCTGTGGAGGACTTGGGTAATACTGAAGACACAGAGGTTGGCTTTTGTACAGGATATGGCAAATTACTTGTACCACATGCACCTTATACCAGCAATTTTATGCCACCTTAATTATGTTCAGCTATTTGTCAGTTTGAGAATACTGTTTGTAGACAAGTTGAGCTGGATTATGAAAAACTGAAAAAGAGGCATAGAATGTACAATTTAAACAAGAATGAATGGTCAACCTTGTAAAATCTATGTAAAACAAATGACAACTATGTTTTCACACAAGCTGACAGGGGGGCAATTGGGTGGTTCTTTGCAGAACCGTCTATAAGAATATGGTAGAGGAGTTGTTGAATGATACATCTGTCTATATTAAGCTTACAAAAAATCCTGTCCCTGATTTTAATGCTGCTCTGTTAGATGCTCTTGAGAGAGGTGAGGGGTTGGGCTTTTTCTCCCCCGTGGATGTGAAGAAATTCCATGTTAGCTATCCTAGGGATGCTATTTTTATCATTATCCCTAAAATCCACAGATGTGCAAACAACCCTCCAGACAGGCTGATAGTATCAGGAAGGGGATCCTACTTGCAGAATGTTGGCATCTTTGTAGATTGTCAGTTAAAGATGTATTTACCTAGAATTATGTCATACATTAAAATCGTAAAGACTTCTCTGACCTGTTGGGGGAGCTGAAGTGGGATTTGGATTTCAACTGGGTCACTGTAGATGTCAAAGCCCTCTATACTAGTATCAAAAATACTTGGAGTTTGGAAGTAGTGGGGAAAATAATGGGGGAGGGACCACGCACAACCTATGTGTTACAGCTTTTGGAATTCTCTTTAACACACAATTGCTTCAAATTTGAAAATCAGTATTTTTTACAGAAAGAAGGCACTGCAATGGGAGCATGATTTGCCTCTGCATATGCCATTAATTTCATGAATCATTTTGAGAACCTGTTTATTTATAATACAGAATTTTATTCAAAACGTGATTATTTGTAAGACGTTCATTGATGATTTGATTTCATTTGTAAGGGTAATATGATTAAGTTTTATAAATTTATAGAGAATCTCAACAAGAACAGGTTTGGTTTACAGTTTACCCATAAAACTGACTCAGAGAAAATGCAATTTTTGGATTTAGAATTTTTTATATCCAAAAATCAGGCAGTGCATTTCAGACCTTATAGTAAGGAAACGGCTGTCAATAATTTTTTGGCAACCGATAGTATGCATCCCCCCCCATTTGATGGCTTCACTTCCATATGGGGAATACAAACGCATTAGTATTAATACTTTTGACAAATCCACTTTAGATCAGGAATTTTTGAAAGTTAGACACAAGCTTTTAAGCAGGGGATAACCTGCTGTTATTTTGGACAAAGCTGAATCTAGAGCTGGGGGACGTGGGAGAATTTTACATATCTATTGTAATGGTGCACAGAGTGTAGGTGATGGAGAGACACATGACACTGTGCATACAGACAGGGGGATAGGTTATTCTTTGTTTCCAAATATTCCTTTCTTTCGGACATGTTGAGAGGCGGGATTGATATATTATGGCCGTTAGTGTGTGATGACCGTTCATTAAGAGGATTGTTTCCAAGAAGAGTAATATTTTCCTATAGTAGGTTTTTGAACCTCAAGGAATTGTTAAATTTGAGGACTCAGCAGAAGGGGGAAGGGCGTGTCAGCTGTTATCCATGTGGAAGTTGTAGGGTTTGTGGAAGAGCAAAGAATTTGGATGGGACCAATATTAATTTGAAAAAATACAGGGCAAAACATTATTTCAATTGCTGTTCTTGTGGGGTAGTATATATCATTGGATGTGGTTGTACCCCCACAAGATGGTACATAGGACAGACCAAGAGAATGGCTAAAAGCCATGTGATGGAACATTTAGCTGACATTAGAAATAGAAGATTGGAAAGCCCAGTGGCTAATCATTTTCATACTGTTCATGGTGGCTCTGATATAAGTTTCATTTTTAGCATCTTAGCCAAGCCCTTCATACAAGGAAGTGATTTTGGGGTTAAACTTTTACAGCTTGAAACAAGATTAATAATTAATTTTGGTACTCTTTTTCCAAAAGGTTTAATCAGGAGATTAATATTCATGTTTGGTGAATTTGCATTAAAAATATGTATTTGTTATTTGATTATATCTGCTTATTGTATAAACAGTGTCATGTGTATGCGTTTTCCAAGTAGCACTGTTTTAATGATTGGAAAGGGTTACATATTTTTTCATTGTTAATGGATAAATTAATTGAAGGTTAATTGTGCTTGTTATATAAGATGTTTGTGTTGGTGAAATAGTTATTCCCTTGAAGGTACCTTGCCGAGGTACCAGGAAGGCAGTATGATTAAACATCTTGTATTTTACATACCTGCATGGTCTCTGGTTGATTGTTTTCAACTGTTCCAGCCTTTTGGTGTTTATGTATTTGTTTCACCCACTGTTGACTTTGACATGCCACTTGTACTGGTCACTCACAGATATTGTGCACTGCCATTTGTAATGAGTAAACCACATTATTTTGTGTACGTTATGTTGGATGATGTTTTAATGGCTGTATACTTACACAATGAAAGGTGTCTCATGGAATTGTTTACATTTCACTTTCAGGATTATGTAGGACTCAACTATGGATACACAGATACATTAAACCCATAAACATCAGGGCACAGGGAGGTGGAATATCAGTACAGAAGAAAAATGTCTTTAGAAAGGTAAAACAGTATAGGTGCATGGCTCCATAGGTTCATATGTGTATAACAGGCTAACAAGAACAATGGCTTCTTTCAGCCTAGTTATGGTTTCCTAATCTCTGACAAGGTCTGATACCCTTGATAAGTGTAAGCAGGGTTTTGGGATGTGAGACAGCTACAAGCTGTGGAGTGGCAGATGAACCATCTACAATTTTACTGTATCCATTAGACACATGTGTCCTAAACCAATTATGATTGCCATGTTCTGTATCCCATTGTGTAACTTGCACATGATATACGTTACAGCAGAAGTGTGCTTCACATGTATGGGGAGCTGGTTACATATAGGGTGCAGTGTCTGTGTTACATACCTGTCTCTCCAGCATGTCCTATTTATACCACAGTCAAGGTGTAGGTGTGCAGAACAGGTATTTCTCATGCTAGTCCTTCCTTTAATGTGCAGGAGGTACACAGTGGGATCTGACACCTCTCTATATGGCAGACATACACCTCTGCTACAAAGCATGTAGGAGACAGAATGCGCAGTTATGGCCTTGACGCAGTCTGCATAGGACATGTTATGCCTACTGTGTATTGGCTTACTGTGGAACCTCTGTGGATGCTATAGTTGTTGGATATGCCTGTGTAGTAATATATCAAAGGTGGAATGCACTCAGTGATAGGTGTGTTGAATGTGAAATACAGGGCAACAATGACTTTCTGGAATTTACATGCCATACTTTTCTCTATAGGTTGTGCAACACTGAATGAATCCCCACATCTTACCACCCCTGACAGCCAAAGGATCTCTTTGTTCATAAGTCCCTGACTACTGGGTTAACTGTTGGAGGTGTGCAGACAATGAGGTATTTCCAGGGGTGGATGACTTCCCAAAGGATAGTATTGTGCATTCCTTGGTACTTAGTATTAATCCATGGCTCTGACAACAACTGAATGTGTGTGTCAGACCATCCTGGGTAACTGTTTAGTCAGTGTGGGATTCAATGACTGCTCCTAATTTGCAATCATCTGCAAACATAATCAGTCAGAGGCCACTAACAGTTGCCATGACTGCAGAGAAAGAAATTCCTAGAAGGGGTAGTTCCATAAATGATTTGTGAGGGAAGTCTACTGGTGACTGGAATCATTGTAGCAGTGGACTGCCCAGTGCTATCATCTCAGATAATGTTTGTCAGCCACTTGGCTATCCACCTACTGATATACTACCTTGTAAATAACCTCTAGAATCTGTCAACAATGCCTGATGGCCTAATAGTGTCAAATGCCTTGTCAAGCCATGTTAGGTGGACTGAGTCATTTCCCTCTCATCCATTGCATTGGTTACCACTCAATGAGGTCCACTGGTTATGGTAGGCATGATCTGCCCTTGACAAAACAAAACTGTGTTTGGTCCAGTGTCTGTAGGTGTACTACATTGTTATTGATCATTTCCATGATAATTCTTTTCATGCATTTAAATATCAGACTACTGAGGCTTCTGGGGACAGTACTTGTCACTGCATGCTAGTTGTTCTGTGTTGAACTCGGTATTGCAGTTAATTCCATCAGGGTTTCCAAGAAAATTGTCATCTAACGTGTCTGAGTCTGTATAGAGCACAGGCAAATAATGGATCTGAAAGTAATACGTATACCCTGTGAAGGTAAGGAAAGAGTATTTACACAGTTATACAGCAGTTAGACACTAATCAAGCAGTGCGTACTGAAATAACACAATTACCTTGTGAAGAATGCTGTAAAGAGGGGAGTCCCCTGAATTGCTGGTGTCAGGATTTTAGTACTGCTGGTCTCACCACAGCCATTCTCTCCTGGGATACCATGCTCCTACATTTTTTCTCTCTCCAGAAGCAAAATGTTAGTACCAAGCTCAAGATGAGAAGCAGGCCATAGCCAGTTTGTTCATCCAAACACTTGTCCCACATCATGCAAGGCTCTATAGGCTTGACGTACCCTTTTCCAGGTAGATGCCTTGATTAGCAACCAGAACAATTATTTAAGTTTTGCATGTATTATGCCTTGTGTTCTGAGGTTGTTAGGATTTGAGTAGTGTACTGACCTGATGGTGATTAGGAGCATAGCTGGAGCATCACAATATAATGTTCAGTGTCAGGTGACATAGACATCCAGGGTTGCTTGAACAAGCACCACAGTGGCAGTGATCCATGTTAGGTGACAATTTCACACCAATTCATGCAGCCTGCCCTTCAACAACGTAATGGTGAACATCTGCGTGACATGGATCTGAGGCCTACTGCAGAGAAGTGGCCACATTTGGCCAAAGTGTTTTTCCCTTCCATATGTGCTATATGTCATATTGTACATTTATGTTACCAGAACACATTTCTGTGTTCCCACACCATGTCACACAACATCCAGTTTGCTATCTGCTTGCTTGACAGGCATTACAAACTTGTAAGGCCAAAGCAATGACTACAAAGTTGAACAACTTCTCTGTGCACGCACAGACATCCACATTTTCACTGCAAGGAGTATATACAGACAGTGTGTTTGAGGCTGTCAACTTCAAGGGTGTAGCAGCATGACCCTAACTTTGCTGGAGTTGTACATTGTCACATTTGTAGGTATGCTATTGTGACCATGCCTAATAACAGGATTATGGTTAATGCAAGGGCCATATCCCTGGCAAACCATTGTACTCAATCAACCATGTTATGGCACACTGTCAAGTGCTGTTTTACCTTAGGAGAACACATAAAGGTGATAACATGTTACATTTCAGTATCTGTCAGGCCACTGCCTAATGATGGCCTGCTGTGCTGTACACACAAGCAAGACTCTACTGCATATGGTATTATCAATGGCTGCTGAAGAGATATGGAAAGCACCCCCAACCCTCTACTCCTACTCCACAGAAACACAATGTATGAGAGATGTAACTAAATTAAAAACCTTGATTCCACGCTGTCTCACACACCAGTCAGTACATATGACAATGAGGTTTTCCAACATGCACACCTCATCTCCTTCTCCACCCAAACCCACATCACTCATACCTACATGTGGGGACCTCCTTACCAGATACATAAGTAAACACCAGACATCTCAGAAACCCAAACGCAAGCTCACTACATATTATCATACCTCTGCAGAACACAGTACACATAATAGCACATGCGCCACTGTCTCACTGGTGAAACACCTAAGAAAAAAACGCAAAATCAAACATATTACTCATAGGAGATTACATCATGACACATCACCAGGCTATATAAGGGAAAGGTCATGGTCAGCTTTCTGTGAGGTGCCAGGGTATGCCACATCACACATGCACTTAAGTCTGTCAACATCAAGTACTATTATGACTATGTCAGTCATAGTATTACAAAAACATGGTAGAGCCAGCAAACAGTGGACCAAAATCCGTTTGTTGAAGGAAGGAGGAAAAAAACATACCGGTTTTGGCCCTTAGGCCTTCCTCAGTGTTTGTAACTGTTGCAAAATTCACAACATATATATGTATATATATATATATATATATATATATATATATATATATATATATATATATATATATATATATATATATAGTGGTCCAGCGCCACCTGCAGTCCAAAAGCAGAAGTGCATACATTTAAACATTCATTTTTATTTTTATTTTTATATGTATTCATTCAACCCAGGGGAAAAAAGTGCACCTAATTTAATAATCCATTTCTTTTCCATTTTGTTTAATATTGCATGCCAACCAGATTTATTAACTGTATTCCGTTGTAGAATATCAATCACAGTTGATTGATATTATACAATGGAATACAGTTAATAAATCTGGTTGGCATGCAATATTAAACAAAATGGAATATGAATGAATACATATAAAAATAAAAATAAAAATGAATGTTTAAAAACACTGAGGAAGGCCTAAGGGCCGAAACCAGTATGTTTTTTTCCTCCTTCCTTCAATAAATGGATTTTGGTCCATTGTTTGCTGGCTCTACCATGTTTTTGTAATTCCTTGATGCCTCTGAGCCATGCAGTAGCTGTACGTGCAGAGGTCTGATTGCACTTATGTCAGTCATACTTCCTGTTGGTGAGTATGACTTGAGACATACCTCTATGAACTATATGCAGACACATGTATCTCAGACAGGTATGCCCTTGGCCTTGAGCTGCATTTTACTGTCACCTAGGATGATGGCTCAATATAAATGGAAAATAATAGATGTCTAAAATTTACATAGTGTGTGGTATCAATGTAAGGGGATCCATTATCTGTCAGCCTGGGATTACCTGCTCAACAGACCTCAGTGTTTACCAAAGATGGTCTTCATCTGTCACCCCTGGGATTTTGGCTACTGGCCAAGGCTGTTGCTACCCCCATATAATGTGCCTTTTAGGTGGTCTCAGAAGTAAATACTTTCCAATGAGAAAATGGCATCTACAAACAACATCATGGTTATGCTGTTAAACGCTAGGAATGTCACCACTAAACTCCATTCAGTGGAAGCTGTCACAATCTTGGAAGATGCAGACATTTGTACTGTCACAGACACCTGGGTCAAGGCAGTGGAGAGCACCACAGCCATACCAAGCTACACCTCCTTCTACACGTTCAGACCTCAAACTTAAAACATGCAAAGTAATGGAAGCAGTGTATCGATATTCATTAAGGATAGATACACATCCAGACTGGTTAGACAGTATGATTCTCTGGAGAAACTGCAAGTGCTCTTGAGTGCTTTTAGGGCAACTAATCAAGCCACTGCCAGCTACAGGAACAACTCCATGAATCAGGACACCCACTGTGCTTAAATGGATCTCCTTGATCTATCAAGATACATCAAAACAAGAAGGTTTTGGTTGACTTTACCCACCAAATGGGTAGATTGCTCTTGCTCAAAGTCACTTGTCCAGAGGTTAGTCAACTTCCTTAACTACAATGCCCTGGATCAATGGGTTGACATCCACACAAGGGGAGACAACATACTGGATCAGGTGCTTACTAATATGGGTGACCACTGCAGATCCTCCACTGTGAGGTCCTCCTGGTGAGATCTAACCATATATTGGTCTCATTCAAAATAAGTATCATACCTGACACCCCCCCCCTGCACCATATAAAGTAATAAAGTTCAACAAAGCACATTATAACCTACTATGGGATGGTATAAATAGCTTCACTGCACCACCCATCTCAGATGTAACAGGCAACTATGCCAAGCTCTACACAAGTGCTTTATACAAGCACCTGTACAACTGCATTGACTTGCCTGTACCTTACAGGGGCAAAACAAGCCCCTCATGGCACAGCAAACCTGCTTAGTGGACAACTACCATTACCAGGCTTTATAGTAAGTGGTAAACATTGGTGTCTCACATTAGGAGGTAAAATGGTAGCAATCCTTCCTCAGCTCAAACTAGCAAATAACTGTTGCTGTGAAATCCTGCAAAACAAAGTACAGAACAAAATCAGCCCCCTCCACAACGGACAACCACAAGGCATTGTATAGTTACATGTGTAACGTAAAAGAAAAGGCCCGCATTGCTGCCAAACTCGTACACAATGATACCACATATAATGAGCCTGTAGACATAGCTAACTTGTTGGTGGACAGGTTCTGTGACAACTTCACTTCCCTGTACCCACCATGCGTACCACATGACATCCCTATAATGTGTCCCATACCTTGTATCTCTAAAGTTCAGGTACTAAATGGCCTCTCTAAGGTGACAGACATGGCATCTATTGCAACTGCTAACATTCAGGCTGCGTCCTACATGGTATTCACCATGGATTACCAACACCATTGATAACTCTTTGCAATCATAGTGTAACCAACAGCTGATCAGCCACTGTTATCCCCTTGCACATAAGTGGTGTGTCTACTGACCATGGGAACTATAGCCCTACTAACCGAACTAGCCATATCTGTAAGGCCTTGGGACAAATCATCAAGGACCATATCAACAAAGATACAGGCAATCTAAACACACTTGACCCTCCACTGTTTGGATCTGGATATCATGCCTGTCAAACCTGGTAGACATCTATGAGGCAGTCACCAATGACCTAGATGAGGGCACATCTGTGCATACTACCATCTTGACTTAGCAAAGTTGTTTGACACTCTCCCCCACTCAGGCGTCATTGACAAACCCACATAGCTATCAAAAGTAATATCATTAGAGCGGTCACTAACTGGCTCACTGATAGTCAGAATATGGGTACCCACCTCCAACAGCAGAGCTGTAACCAGTGGTGTCCCACACGGTTAAGTCTTGGGTCCTCGAAGGTTTGGAATTCATTTATCCAATGTACAAACACAAAGTGAATGTCTGTGGCTGACAAGGTTTGCTGATACCTGCAAACTGGGAGCGGTCATAGACTCTCCAAATTATGTCAACATCCTGCAAGAGGGTCATACATGATGAAATGATTGTTGATGCAATCATGGCATTAAACTCCTTGCAAATATATGTAGTATCATTCATTTTGGTAACAGCAATGTCCCAGCAACCTAGCACATAAATAGCAGCACCTTAAGTACATACTCAGGGGTGAGAGACCTGGGCACACATGTTTACACCTACTTACCTTAGATCACCATGTCCCCACAGTGGTAAGAAGGACAATATATGTTGCTCATGTCATAAATGAGGGCACTGTCACCTAAATATGAAATAGTTATAACCTCCATGTACTCCTTCCTCATCAGACCAATATGTGAGTACAATGAATATTTTATGTATGTTTCCAAGCACCACTGGCAATTGTAGAGACCACAAAGGCTCCTTATAAGGTAAATTCAAGTCTTCAGCATCTGTCCTATGTAGATTATCTGAAATCACTGTAACTGTAGTCTGTGTCAAACAGACTACTCAGAGGTGAACTCTGCCATGCATACAAGGCAATCTGTGACCCTTCTTTATTGGTAATGCTGCATACCCATAAGTCAAATGGTACACAGATTATTTTCTGTTAGGACTTTAACCTTTTATGTGAAATCAATAAAACATCCTGGAAGGAGAGCTATCTCTACCATGGTTTAACAAACCTTTGCAACAGACTCTCACTTAATGTCAAACAGTGCACCTCATTGGACCCCTTCAGATACAATCTGTATGATTGCATAGGTGACCATAAGTTCACCACGAGGGTTCTGGCTGTGTCCCCCTTGGACAGTGGCAATAGGTGATGATCGTGTAAATAAGGGTAAGAACTTGGCTAGGATTATAAGGGTACTAAGGCCATTAGCCTAGTAAGTCCAATGGTCCCATGATCCTGTAGGTTGATGTAAAATTCTCTGAATGACATCCACTCACACCAATTTGGCTACAGTGAGAATGGTATCACTACCAATTAATGTTTGCAAAACACCGTACAGCACACATATTCCAAGTTGGCTACAAAGAGATTAGAACCCTTACCTATCTAGTCTTTCAGACTACAGATCACAGTATGCAACGCACGCGCAATAGCTCAATCTTGACATTAATATGTCTTTAGGTACTCTTATGCTAGATGAAATAAGCAGGCCTTGTGGAGGACAGTCATTTTGAGGCCTGTGTCACCTGCTACATGAAATAAACAGGCCTTGTAGGAGACAAGAATTTTGAGGCATGCATCATCTCCTACACAAAAAATAGTACAAAACCTTGCCTCTTTCTAAGTCAGTGTGGTAATCATACTTGCTTTGCAGGGAATTGCACATATACAGATATAGCAAATAGGCGTGAGTGAGATGAGAACCCCTACCAATCTAGTCTTATACATTACAGATCACAACACTTAAGGCACATACCATGGCTTATACCTGATATTCATATGACTTCTGGTAGTCTTATGGTAGATGACATCAGCAGGCCTTGCGTAAGACAGGAGTTTAGAGGCATGCATCAACTGCAAGGGTCAAAGAATTGCTTATCCATTGCAGTTTGGAAGTTAATGGGGGATTCACACTTATTTTGTAGGGGAATGCACATACAGACACAAATACAGCAAGTAGGCTGGAGTGAGATTAGAACCTCTACCTATCTAAGTCTTACACACCACACTACTTAATGCACATACCACAGCTTAAGTTTGACATTTACATGGCTACTGGTAGTCTTATGGCAGATGACATCAGCAGGCCTTGTGTAAGACAGGTGTTTGTAGGCCTGCTTCAACTGTAAGTGCCAAAAAGTGCACATCCACTGCAGTTTGGAAAACAGTGGCAAATTCACACTTGTTTAGTAGAAAGATATACCTACACACACAAAAACTCCAAGTGGGTTGGAGTCTTTTTAGAACTCTTGCTTATCTAGTCCTAAACACCACAGACTATAGTACTTAGACACACCACAACTTAAGTCTGCTTTATAAGTAATTGCAGGCAAACCACTTGTAGAGGGCATGCACAAGGCCTGTGTTGAGCAGCATGTATCACCTGCAGAGTGATATTGCTACTTATTGTCATCTGCACCTAGTAGCCTAGCAGTCAGGCAACTGTTTTTTTTTTTTTTTATCCTAGCTATGTGGCAACAGTAGCCGTTTTGCCCATGTGTGTCTGTTTGCATTTGGATGGGCAAGCCTGTGGCCAAAAATAAATTACCATGTCAATGCTTGAGTACACAACATTATACATTACATAACTTGGTCACTTGCTGTGGTATGTGTGGTGATATCCAGCAGGCACAGGAGGATGTAAGTAAGTGCACTATCTATTGCTGAGCCCTTACATTTGGTCCTTTGATCAACATCATATATGCGTCATAGTGCAGCTTTAATCACCACAATCTAGGTATGTCGGGTAATACAGACGCACACACACACGCACATATGTATATATATATATATATATATAGATATGTATATATATATATATATATATATATATATATATATATATATATATATATATATATATATATATATGTAGAGAGAGAGATACAGGTTTGTACTACAGTCCAGGATTTTGTGTATTACACTAGATGACATCTGTCCTTTTTCTGCACTGCTGCAGTTCACTCACATTGGATAAAATATTCTAAAGTTGTCTTATGCAATTAATATGTCACAGTTGTTAAAATAATACATCACAAACAGACTGACAGATTGTAGAACACAAATTACACCCCACAAAACTGGATATTTTGAGATTAGAACCATGAATGCCATCACACAAAGTGATTGCCTTAATGCTTTAAGCCACAGAAGCTGCTTGACAGACATGGTCCCAGTCATTACACAATCACCTGCATAAATATGTACATTGCTTATTCCTCTATTACCTGAGACACACAATGTATGATCAGTTTCTATACTACTGTCCTGAGACTGACTGAAATGTTCAATTACCATTAAGGAGTTACTATTTAAGCAGTTATAAGTGAACATTACTGTGTTGTGGGTGGGGAGCAACACCACATTATCTGCTGGGATACACAATAGTGAGACTATCATTTAACTCCACTGTCTAACATCTCCCTTCAGTGATGTACCTATAATCTGTTGCAGTAACACTGCATGAATATTCCATGCATGAGGCCTACTGAATAGAAACTGAAACATGTTAGTGAAATGGGCATCCGTAGTCCCATATGGATGTCATTTCTGTCCAACTAGCCCGCTATAGTTAGTTGCATAATATACCTGGTCCATACATACGCTGACATATAATAATCCAGTATACTACTGTGCAGGTTATGGACTTACCTAGTAAATGCAGCAGTCGACGCAACTGTAGTTCAGGGCTGACTCTGTCTGGTGCAAGCAGTACACAGCCAATACATGGATAGATACAGGATGTGTGAGTTGCCAGGCATTGATTTTAATATCTATATGTAAGTAGGAGTTAGGTGTTAGTCCCCTAGGTCCCTGAATGTGCTATGTGTTGTCTCTTAGCCAAAGCCAGGGCATGCTGTGCATGCCTATGTCTGCATACAGGGACATCAGCAAGTGGGTTCCTCCTCCGAGTCTTCCTGTGACTGTGGCGACCTAGGAAGTGGTGGGAGGCTGTGTATCCCTTCCATTTGCTGATGATCCTACAGCTGTTTCTGCAGGATCAGATTGTGTAGCATAGCACATACTGTGAATATCTGTGCACATGTAAGCAAGACCAAAGAGATTATCATCGACTTCAGGAAAAGGAAAACAAACCAACCAGCACTCAAGGTCAATGGTGAGAGTGTGGAGAGGGTTAAGAATATGAAATTCCTGGGTGAACACATATCAGAGGCCCTCTTGTGGCTAGGAAACACTCAACAGCTGGTCAAGAAAGTGCACCAATCCACCCACTTTTTAAAAAGGCTGAAAAAAGCTAAGCTTCCTCCTCATATTCTCTTCACATTCTATAGAGGTGCAATATAAAGCATCCTCACCTGCAACTTCACAGTGTGGTTTTGAAGCTGCACAGTTAGAGAAAGGAAGGCACTACAAAGAGTGGTGAGGGTTGCATAGAAAGTACCAGGTTCCAGTCTTTCATCACTACAACATCTTTATTCTGCAAGAACCATCTGAAAGGCCACCAAAATAATACAGGACAATACACATGCTGTGCATGGACCATTTAAGCATCTGACATCAGGCAGGATATAGAGCAGGATCCGCTGCAGGACTACAAGATTCAGTAACAGTTTCTACCCTACAGTGATTAGACTTCTGAACTTGGGCATTAATCCGAGGGGTCTGGACACATAATAAGTCAACTTTTATTTATTTGTGCAATATATAACTTACATATATTTCAAGTAAGTGCAATATTTTTTTATTATATACATAGGCAGTATTATTTAACCCACTGAAGTGCAATATTTGAAAAATAACAAGTATTTCAATCTGTAGTGTGTTTTGTATCACTTTAAATAGGGTAGTTAATTTAACTCAAGGGAATGTATTTTTTCATATATGAGTGTTGGTAAATGTCTCTGCTCTTTCTTGCATATATTGGGAGTAGTATTGTATTTGTTAGTTATGTTTATTCCTCTACTTGTATGTGTTGTTTCAGTTTCCTTTGTAATCTCAAGAATTGAACTGCTGCACATAATTTCATTTAGGCTACCCGTGTGTAGTTCTAAATGACAATAACGTTTACTTTGAAAAACTTTTTGAAGTTCCTCCATTCACTAGAATGTCTGTTCAGGGCTTGACTAGCATACTTTTAATTAATAGTGTAAACATGCTCATAAATCCTAGCTTTCAAAGTTCTTTCAATATCGCCTATGTAGAAGGCTATGCACATCATACAACTAGAACCACTACATTAGTATTATGGTAATATTTGCCATTTGGAGGAATAACTCTTTGGTGGATACCTGCAGTAATATCAACAGAGTCAAAATCATAAATACATTAAGAACAGTTCTTACATTTCTTCATTCCAACCACTTTTTCAGTCCTGGAGTATTTATTTATTTTATTTTACATTTGTTAACCAGGCTAGTCTAACTGGATATATGCCCATTTTCAGTAGAGGCCCGGGGAGAAAAGCTCCACCTTATGCTAAATATAACCGTAGAACACAAAAACACAAACACAACAGAAATTTCAAAATAATACATTACAATACAAAATTGCACTTGAATAACATTGTAAAAACACCATCAGAGAGAACATGAATACACAGTGTAGTAATACAGTAGATCTAGGAGCAACTGCCAGGATGAGGGGTTGACAGTTGACATGAGGGGGAGTAAGAAAAAAAGTAAGTTAGGATAAAAATTAAATTAATAATTTAATTTCAAAAAGAGATATATACTTAATTAAAAGCAGATGATAAACATACAACAGTTAAGATAAGCCTGCTAGAAGTAGTGGCAATTTTAGGATTGTATATACTAAAGGGTAGTACTCTGACAATAAAAGACTGTGAAGAGGAAGAGCCAGAAAGGAAAATATATATCCTGAGTTAGTTTGGCTGGGGAATAGACAGTATGGCAAAGCAGCCAATTTAATCTGGGTTGGTGCATGGACATAGCCATTGTGTTTTAAGGAATGATTTTAGCTGAGTTTTAAAGAGTGGTAATGATGTAAGTAATTGTAGATTGCCAGGAAGCCTGTTCCAGATTTTCCATACAGAATTAGCAAAGTGGGAGTCTCCAGCTTTGTTAAAGGATTTCTGAATAGTTACTAGTAATTTATTTGCTGAGCGAAGGGTAGTAATATTTCTATAGGGAGGGATTAACTTCCTGAAAATAAGAGTATTATTGGGCTGATGAAGTATCTTATGGGTGATAGTAAGTTCCTGAAGTAGTAGCTGATTTTGTAGTTCAAGCCATCCTAATTGTTTAAGATTGAGACAATGGTGAGTTCTGAAAGGTGTGCCAGTGGCAAATCTGGCAATGTTGTTATAGGAGGTTGCCAGTTTGTTAAGGTTACTTTTGGAAAGATTGGTATAGATGGGTGCGGCACAGAGGAGGGTAGAGATTAGGTGGGTGTGGGCAATGGTGGTTCCGGCTTCAGGGGTTAAGAAAGATTTTATTCTGTACAGAGAGCCAAGTTTTCTGTTAACAGTTTTGATAGGTGTGGTGATATGTGCATCAAAGTTCAGATGTTGATCTATTGTTATGCCTAATAGTTTGGTGGTTGGGTCTGGAGCAATCGTAGTACCATTATTGGCCTTGACAGTAAGAACATAGGTAAAGATTTAAATGTTGGAGTAAAAAGCAGTAATTTGTTTTTTTGGCATTTAGTAGGAGGCATTGTTGTTGGAACCATTTTTCCATGGAGTTAAATACAGCTTGTCTAATGGTTTGAAGCTCATTGAATGAGAAGGCAGTACACACTAGAGTAGAATCATCTGCATATTGAATGCATGTAGCTTGAGGGATATCTAACTGCAGATAGTTAATAAATATAGAGAAGAGGAGAGGTCCCAGGATAGAGCCTTGTGGGACCCCTAGATTAATAGGAAGATAAGATGAAAGGTTATTGTCCCAGAGGACAGCTTGCTGTCTGTTTTCTAAATAGGACTTGAACCATTTTAGTGCCTGTGAGCTAAATGAGAGTGTTTTTAGAATGTCCAGAAGTATTTGATGGTTCACCATATCAAAGGCTTTAAAAAGGTCAAAGTACTGCAGAGTTTGTTATTGTTACGGTGTTTGTCAATGCAATCAGTGGAGGACATGAGAACAGTAGTGGTGCTATGGAAAGGCCTAAAGCCATGCTGACAGTCAGATAGGAGGTTATTTTGGAGAAGGTGATCAAGCAGTTACTGGTGGATACATTTTTCCATTACTTTGGCTAGAGGAGAGAGTAGGGCTATGGGGCGAAAGTTTGAATGTTAGTTGAGTTACCACCCTTGTGTAGTGGGATTATATGAGAAATTTTCCAGAGAGATGGAATGGAGCCTTCGGAAATGGTTCTATTGATAAAAATAGAAATGGGGTAGGATAGTACTTTAGCTACAATTTTCAGATATTCCGCTGGTAGAAGATCAGCAGAGGGGGTGCAAGGTTTAAATTTGTTGAGTAGGGTAAAGATATGGGAAGTAGGAACTGGCTTAAGTTGAAAGGTTGGGAGTGTGCTAGCCCGAGGGGATGGGAGGGATGAGTTACCAGGAGGTACGGAGTTGGCAAGAGAATTAACAGTTTCAGTAAATAAGGTATTAATGGTGTCAGCAATCTCATTAGGAAGGTTTGAGGAGAGTCCAGCAGGGGTTGGAGTCTTGTTGTGGCCTGGGTGTAAAAGTTTATTTTTGACAGACCAGAAAGTTTGTGTTTTTTGTTGATGTTTATGCTGGAGTTTAAAGTAGTTCTTTTTGTCGAGGAGTATTGCTTTTTTGGTGGTATTTCTTAAATGTTTATAGTTCTGGTGGTCTATTGGGTTTTTAGTATTTCTCCATTTAGACCAGATCTTATTTCTTACTAAAATGTTTTTGTCTACTCTCTTTTGTAAGCCAAGGAGCAGTTTTACTTCTAGTTCTTATAGATATAGTAGGGGCATGGTATTCAAGGATTTGTAGGAATTTGGAGTTAAAAAAGGATACTGCTTCCTCAAGAGGGAGCAGTTTTAAGGGATACCAGTCACAGGCCTGCAGCTCAGCTTGGAAGTTAGATGGATTAACATCTTTTTTGTTCTGAGTGGTTTTGAAGGTGGTTTGGTTGGGAATAAGGGTTTTTTGCCTAATTATATAGGTGAGGTAATTATATAGGTGAGGAATTGATTACTTATATCGTCAGGAAGGGTATTTGCTTTGTAAGAATGAGATGGCTATTTACTAGTACCCAGTCTAAGGTGCTTTTTTTTAGCTGGTTTATGGATTCTGGTTGGAGTAGTGATAATTTGTGAGAAACCATGGAGATGTATATGGAGTGTAGATTGAGATGAGGTACAGCTATTCCAGTCAATGTTAAAATCACCAAGTACAAGGGTTTTCTGTGGGGAAAGAGGAGGAAAGCCAAGAGCGGATAGTTTCAAGGGTGTCGATATTGTTGCCTGGAGATAGGTAGAAACATATTATATAAATGGACTTGCTAGCATTGATCTGAAACTTATAAATAAGGATTTCTGTATTACTATCTAAGGGGTGCTGTATATCTACTGTGGAAACCTGTAACCCTGACTTAAACAAAATAGCTACCCCTCCACCCTTTTTGGTTGAACGGTCAAATCTTATTATATTATAACCTGGTGGGATAATTTCACTATTATTTGTTACTGTTTTAAGCCAAGTTTCAGTTAGACATAGAGCATCAAAGGAATGGATTTCTAGGAAAGCATGGAGTTGGCTGATTTTATTATTTAAGCTCTGTATGTTCAGGTGACAGGAATGGATTTGTAGGAGAGCATGGACTTGGCTGATTTTATTATTTAGGCTCTGTATGTTCAGGTGACCACTGAGCAAGGTGTAAGTAGTTTGAATAGAGGTAGAGGGAATAGTAAGTTGGGAATGATAGGAGTTGGAAGGGGTGTTGTTGCCTGGTCCTGGGTTAGGATGAATATCACCGTGGAGTAATGGGTGTTGATGAAGAATAAGTAAAAACTTTAGAAGATTATAAAGACTATTTTGCGACATTCTAGCTTGTTGGAAGGTAATATGAGCTATTCTATGAAACTGTGGGGAGAGGTAAGTTGAGGTAGAAGTAATGTTAGCATGGTTCAGGGAACTAAGTTGACTCATGGTCAGTGTTTGTTTTAGTGGATAAGGGGATTCACTATGGTGTAGGTGTTCATACAGAGTAAGTACAAAGGATGTAGATAAAGTGGATAATATAGCAAGTAAAATAGCAGGGCTTGTTAGTATTGGTTGGAGTACAAATGGCATTGTTAGGAGGAGAGGTAGAGTGTGCAAGAAATAAGTAGGAATGATGCTAAGGTAGAATAGGTTCAGAGTAGGATAGTTGTCAAGTAATTATGAAGTGTCAGACAGGTGTGGGTGTGTATGTATGTGATATGTCAGGATAGAATAGATTATAATTGGATAATTAGGGGAGGGTGTGTGTCTAGTTGTGTATAGATTTAGGAGTAGTAGGAGTGGGTGGAATTTGGGGGTAGGGTAGGGGAGTGGAGTGAGCCAGTAGGGCGAACGGAGCGGGTAGAGCCAGAGAGGGGATACATTTCAAGGAGAACAATCAGGAAACTTTGAAGATCAGAAGGTAAGTGTGAAGGGTAGAGGAGGATAGTAACGAGGGTTTCAGGAGATTTAGGAAAAAATAGAAGAGTAAAGAATGAGGTAAGAAGCTACAGGGACATGGATAAGAGGGTGAAAGGCTGGGAGTTCAGAAATCAGGGAGAAATCACTATAGAGAAGGTTAAGTAATACAAGTCAGATAACAAAGGTAGGACACCACCTAGTGGCCAGTTATGTACATTGCAGTAAGAGAAAAACGGTCACCTATGGGGGATACGAAGCTGGAGTAGAGGAGGGAGATCTCCTAGATAAGGAGAGGGGAGTAGAAGTGAGAAACAAAGATTATTTAAGGTTAAAAAAGAGGGATTTGGCTGCTGGTTACCCTGGGAGGGTTGCTTATATAGCTAGCAGTAGTAAAATTAGCTAACCAATAGCACCATTAGTAGACATACTTTCACAGTATTCTTTACTGGGTGAATGGCTCTCAGGGAAGCAGGTTGAATTGTCCCTATTCAGGGCTCAAAATCTGTAGCATCCAGCAGGTCACCTTCAGGTAGGCTGGAGCTGGGACAAGCAGGAACACAAAGTTTCACAGTATTCTTTACTGGAAGAATGGCTCAAAGGGAAGCAGGTCGAATTGTCCCTATTCAGGGCTCAAAATCTGTAGCATCCAGCAGGTCACCTTCAGGTAGGCTGGAGCTGGGACAAGCAGGAACACAAAGTTTCACAGTATTCTTTACTGGAAGAATGGCTCTCAGGGAAGCAGGTCGAATTGTCCCTATTCAGGGCTCAAAATCTGTAGCATCCAGCAGGTCACCTTCAGGTAGGCTGGAGCTGAGACAAGCAGGAGCACAAAGGTTAGGTAATAAACTCCGTAGCCAGGGATGCACAGCAGCAAAGAGGACAAGGCAGTAGTTTTTATTACTTCCCTTCTCAAGGTGTGATTTGAATTTTTTGCCTCTCTAAGGCACATAAAGGAGACTCTCTCTTAACCTTCCAAAGAGGTCTAATCATCAATAGACTGCTTCCAAATTTATATTCATAATTTCCTTAATGCTGTCATCCACTTTTCTATATGGGATAATTAAATCTTTGGAGTAGTCTTTTAAATCAACCACAGGATTTGTGTTATCAACTTTAGGTCTTCAATGATGGGTTGAAACTTAATCACTCTATCTTTGTTTACTTCTTCACTAATTTTGGTTAATAATACACTAGGGTAGACTCTGTTATAAGTTCATAGGTTCATTGGTTCACAGGTAAGTGCTAGGCAATTGGTCTGCATACCATTTCAAGTCTTGCAAAAAATAAGGCTTCCCATCAAATTATCTATGTTTACCTTGAAAATGGCAAGGGTGTTACTCTGTTTGTCATGTAGCTGAAGTTTGTTCCAGAGATGAGGGATACATTGTGACAAGAGTCTATCATGACAACATCTTATTTATCTGCTGATGAAAGTTTAGTTCCTTTAGCTGAGTATTTGACATACCATTAGTTCTATAAATGAATAGGAGATCAAATAGGGTTGGATCTTTCATGGCATGAAAGGCTAGACATAGATCTCCATGGAGACATTAGTAAGAGAGTAAGGAAAGAGAAAGTGTTGCCAATATCTCCTGAAAACGAAGAGTTTTAGGTCTATATTAGAACATCGAAGTATTATTACATCTAATGTTCTAATATTGAACCATTTCACTCGAAACACCACAACAACATCAAACACTCAAAACAGCAAATTGTTTCCCAGGGAAAAAAAAATGCTGTTCCAACAAACATACACACAACACAAGCATACCAAAATACATAATCCACACACATACACTTCACAAAACCATACACTAAACCATACATACACTACTAGCTATCCACTTTCTTTAACCTAACCCTAAGGTCCGTAACTACCGCACACTCACCTTACCCGCTCCCTAACCCTAAAGTCCCTTTAGCACACTCACCTTACCCGCTTCCTAACCCTAAAGTCCTTATCGCACACTCACCTTACCTGCTCCCTAGCCCTAAAGTCCCTATCGCACACTCACCTTACCCGTTCCCTAATACTGAGGTCCCTATCACACACTCACCTTCGTTCGCACACTTACCTTAACCCAATCTGTAACCTTCGCTCCACAATCGAGGAAATAGTGAAGCTGCAGAAACGGCCCACTGAATACTTTCCCTAGGAAAGTATTCGATATTCTGCAGCTTCGCTATTTCCAGCTTTCGATGCAAAGGGTTCGATATTAGTACATTCGAAGTAGTGATACTTCAATGTACTAATATAGACCCAGATTTTTGAGGCCACTGATCTTTCTAGTTATGGGCCACTTTACAGTCATCTGCAAACACTGTTAACCATAGACCAAAAGTGCTGTGCTAAAGGTCTGAGAAATATATGCCAAATAGGAGAGGGCACAAAAGTGAGCCCTGTGGTATGCCACTAGTAACTGATTTGCTTTCACAAGTGGCATCTGCTACTCTAACCACATGTATTCTGTCAGAAAACCTGTTAGCTATCTATCACACAATATAAGGATTTAGATTAAGATTTACAAGGCTATCAATAATGCTTGCATGGCAAATGATGTCAAAGGCCTTGGCCAGGTCTGGCTATGCTGTATGTACTGCATAATCACTATCCACTGCTTCTGAGATATTTTCAAATGAATGAATGAGGTTAGACAGGCAAAACTTTCTTTTAATAAAGCCAAATTGATGAGGTTCCAGGGTTAAGAGATTTTCAATGTAATGACATCTACAAGAATGTGTTCTATAGCATTATACAGGAGGTTTGTGAGATCAATGGTTCTGTAATTACCAGGGTCCATGTTTGGGCCACCCTTGTGTAATGGCATTGCAACAAACATATTCATAAGTTTAACTATTTTTTTATGAAATGGGTTATCATTATATGGCAGTCTAGATGACCTCAGCATCAACACTTTGATTGAATTACACTTTTGCCAAAATGGGTGGCTACTGGTGAAGAGGAGATAACTATTTGAAAAAGGTGTGTTTCATATATATATATATATATATTATATATGTGTGTGTTTCATATATATATATATATATATATATATATATATATATATATATATATATATATATATATATATATATTTTTATTCATACCTTTGGCTGTATTAGTCCTTAACCAATGTGACATCCAAGCAGTTGATTGAATCTTTACTCACTTCATTGATAAATTGTAAAACTTGTTCAATATTGTTACCATACTGAAGAATTTAATAAACATTTACTGTTTTTCATATATATATATATATATATATATATATATATATATATATATATATTTTTTTTTTTTTTATTCATACCTTTGGCTGTATTAGTCCTTAACCAATGTGACATCCACGCAGTTGACTGAATCTGTCCCCCCTTCATTGATCAATTGTAAATCTTGTTCAGTATCGTTGCCATACTGAAGAATTTAATAAACATTTACTGCTTAGCCATCCAAATCATAACATTCTGTCTAAAAATGTAGATTCTGATAGTTTGTAATGTAATGTTTTGTACTCCAAGTGCTATAGGAGTATATATGTGAAGACTGGAGCTGAAGTAGCCCCCATTACAATACCATTAATTTTTTTTTTAATATTCATAGTGTACACAACATTGTCCTTCAGTTATCTCTCCATGCACCCAACAATTACATTAATATCCTTTTGAGTTAAGGTGGGGTTGTTGTAAAGTGCTTTGTGCAACCATTCCAGCCCTAGCTTATGTGTGAATAACTGAAAACAAATCAACCACAGCAATAGTCACAAGTTAACAACCAATTATCACATTTAAAAATGTTAGCTCATGGGGTGTATTATATAATTTTTTTTAACTTAATATCTACTAGTTTCCCAAGATGCATAGTTTTCATGCTTGCAAAGCTAATTATCAGACGCAGTTGGGCGGGTCCAAGAAACCTTTTTGGGTTTTAGGTACATGAAATTTAAAAGTGATTACAGGTTGCTTCCTATTTAGACATTCACATTTAGTCACAGAGAACATGTTGGACAAACATAAATATGCCAAACAACTATCAAGCATTGCATAGGCTATATTCATTTCATTTTTAAATGCTGGGCAATAAAAGCTGCCCTCATGCATATATCCTAGCATTTTACTCAAGTAGTTGGAAAAATCCAGAAGTGGTTTCCTCATCTTTGTTGTTCTTCATTTCTCTGATCGATTTTTCATGTTGCAAGTCATTTAACAGCTTTGTTTCCTCCTTGCTTAGTTTTCAATATTTAGGCCTTGTGCTGTTAGTCATGGCATTTTTAATGCCTTTTTCACACAGCCTGTCAAACAAAGCTATAGGAGTGACCAATGTGAGATTAAAGACACTTTAACATCTCAGTCAGTCCCTCTGCTGGATTCATTAAATAATAGATGACGATTATGTTTCCTAGACTATTATTTTAACTCAATAGCTAAATACACACAATTCATATTGGCAGCAGGGACAAAGGTAAATCCTTTCAAAAATAAATCACCATAAAGCTCCACCTCAAGGTGACTATACTTGAGCATGTTGAATCCTTTAGAGTGTATTACAGTATCTGAAACTGAGGGGAAGCTTATAAAAAAGAACCTTTTCCTCTGCTTATCCCTCCTCATCCTCTCCTGTTGTTGTACTCACTGGTTTGCCTGTGGAATTATTATAGGGCTGACCCGGGGACCAAATAGACAACCGGTGGGTAAATACAGTGGAATAACACCCACCTATCTCTTATTGCTATTATACCCAGAATTATTACTATTAAAACTGTAACTTTTCTAGAAAAAATTAAATAATGCAGCAATGCATAATGCCCCTTCGCTGATGTCTGGCTGCCCGGATGTTCTGATGTACTCGCTGATGTACTGTACATTAGGCAGTTGTGAGAGAGGCTTGAAAGCATGGTGGAGAAGCTTTTTTACTTTTTACTATTTTACTGATGTTTAGTGGTTTAATATAAGGGTTTAAACAAAGAAACGGAGATGTAAATGGCTTATTTTCAAACATTTTAGAACTCCTAATCTAACCCATTTAACATTAACATAAAATAAGCAATGGAAATCTTTCTCTTGCCATCCATTTTTTTTTTAAAACCTGTCTCGTCGTAATAAATGTGCACGCCATCCAGCTGCAACGCTTTGGGGGGTCATGGTACAATATGTTTTAATCTGACTCCTCTGTACTATTGTCAGTGACCTCTGACAGGGGTTGCAAGAATGGGATAAAAACTCCTCCACCTCAGTATCATCATACCTTTCCTCAAGAATGCCTTCACAGTTTGCTTCAGGCAGGGGAGTGTTGTAGTTTGTAAATGTAACTTTCAAGGCTCGAACATAATTATTCTTCTTGTTATAATGCTCAATAAATAAAATATTTAAATAAAATGTTTCCAGTATATACTATAGATGCATTAAACTGTATCAATTTTATTAAATAAATTAGTTGCAGATACAGGCACTTTATGAATGGATTATTGCCTTTATATTTGGCTTATTCTTCTTCTTATAATCATTTTTGCCTCTTACAAGTTTCTTCGCCTTCCTTTTGTTTGCAAATGGACATCACACCATGGAGTTGTTTAGTTTGAATCTGTGAACTGGGGGGCATGCCCTGAATATTTAAACCCATTCTTGGGGAACACCACTACATTTTGGTGAAATGGTCAAGTACTGTACCATTCGTCAGCGTGATATGGGATCATGTAAACAAATCAATAAATGAAACAGAAACAGAGGGGGAAATAAGGACTTTCTTTCTGAGGTAAGATTCATCTGATTTTTATGACTTTAATTGTAGTATTTTCATTGTTTGTTGGCTCCCAACTTCTATTCCTGGTCTAAAAAGTTGGAAACTCGAGTTCTGTCTGTGGTTTACCTGGTTCCTTTTTATCAGGTCTTTATTTTTCTCTGCAATGTTTCCCTTTATTGTTTTCTGTTTGTTCTTGGGTTGGGGCTTAGAGGGATTGGCTTGCCTCACTAATTTTGGAAAGGGGTTTTGCTCACAGGCAAGGGGTCTAGAATTTCCACTTTTGTCTGGATTCAAGGGGTTGCTTTATTTCTTGGGTCCAATTCATTGGTTATTTGTTTTACTGTTGCCCCTGCCACTTTTGGGCCTGTTAAAAATAATAGATATAGATATAGAGAAAGAGATGGATATAATAAAAGGGGGAAAGTAGTTTAGAAATAAAGCATGAATTAGGTTTATATAATAAATTGTTTTGTCATGTCATTAATTACGGTGGTTTTAGTGCATTATTGCTTACTATAGCAGTTTATGTCAATTTTGCATTAAGTCAAATTGTTCTTTAGTTTAATCCTGATATTTGGGAGTTCTGTGCCAGTCAATGGCATCTGTTTTGGCTGGTGATTCTTGCCTTTCAGTATTCCTGTCAGAGGGAAACCTAGGTCGGGGGGGTCTTTTTAAAAAGCAAAAATATAGAAACTGAAAGTTATTTCACTCAGTTTTTGTTTAAGGACTGCCTGGCTCCTCATATGTGCTGTGGTTAAATACAGTATGTGCTACAATAAGCATAAGGCTTAATTAGAGTCACAGTTATCTTTTCTTCAGCATATGTACTTTAATCTAGTTTTTCTTAATGTGTAATGTATCCAACAGCTTGTATTATTTTGTGAAGTTTCATTACAGTGGTGGGGTTAATCACTATATAAGGCAGCAGATCAGTAGTTTTTTTTAATTTAGAAAATGGTTAAATTAACAATCTTTTTCATCAGGGGCCTATGTGCAATTCAAATTTTAGATGTTCATCTATTATTACTCCCAGTAGTTTAGTGTAAGTAACAACTTCAATTATTGTGTTGCTCTGAGAAAGTATGGTGAACTGGGCTTTGTTTATTAGGAGTTTTTTTCCTTTGAGTTAAAGAGAATTAACTTGGTTTTGTTTGGATTAAGAGACAGATGATTATTGCTTAGCCAGGTCTCTATGGAGGTAAAGGCTGATTGTGTGATTTGTTGTAGATCAGACATGGAGTCAGCAGAACATATAATAGTAGAGTCATCTGCATATTGTATGAAAGATCTCTGAATGAAAGAAGACTGGAGAAAATTAAATAAATATGCTAAATAGTAGATATCCTACTATAGAGTCTTGTGAAGATACGGAGAGAGGGAGTTTTGCCATTTAACTGCCTGAAATCTGTCCAATAGGTAACTTGAGTACCATTTAAGAGGTGGCGGGACACACACACCAGTTTTTGAGAGTTGATTTAGAAGTAGGTAGTGAGAGACTGTGTCAAATGGTTTTGATAAGTCAAGAAATAGGGAAGAGACAATTTTGCCTGAGTTTCGAGCTTTGTTGACTGTATCCATGAAAGATATCAAGACAGTCATAGTACTATGACTTGGTCCATGGTGTGCAAGAGACAGGATTTGGTTATAAATGAGAAAGTTTAGAAATTGTATATGTATACATTTTTCAAGGAGCTTAGAGATAGGAGAGAGAGAGAATAGCTACAGGACGGTAGTTGGAGATATCAGTAGAGTTGCTGCCTTTGTGAAGGTGTAGAATAAATGCCTTTATCCAACATTTTCAGGACATAGGATTCAAGGATGGATCTGCTGATGAGTATACTTATAGAGTAGGCAATGGCTTCAGCTGTTAGTTTTAGATATTCTGTATGTTATCAGCTGCATTAGAGCTGGGTTGAGTTTGAGAAGTAGTCTTTTTATTCTAATAGTTGGACAGGTTTAAGCATGAATGCGGATATAAGATGGGTTGATACTTCACAAGAATGAAGGGAGGATGTAGAGGAAGGAGGATGGATGGGAGGGGGTAGTCTAGATGGTCCAGTATAACTAGAAATACTTAAGTTTGTGTCATAGCAAGGTTGGGGAAGGTTGACAGTGATATTTGACATAGTATTGATAAAATGAGAGTTAAAGAGTCTAGCTATTTGTTGTAGTGTATTGTCAGGATGTGAACATGGATTGCTTTTTGTGCCCAGGTTTAGGAGTGATGTTATGGATGCCCACAGTTTTGGGGGTTCTGCTTATGATTGGTTTTAGACAATACTCTTTTTTGTCCTTGGTTACTTGTATTTTTACCAGGTTGCTTAAATTTCAACAGGTTCGGTGGGTTTTGATTTTTTAGCCATTGTTTACAGGTTTTTGCCCCTAATTAGCATAAGATCTTTTGATGGTTTGTCACCCATGGGGCATGGTTGGTTTTGATTAATTTTACACGAGGGGATGCAAGGCTGTTTAGCATTTCTAGAAATATTGCATTAAAGTAATTCACTGCCTCGTCTTAGGCTGCTCCAGTTCATATTTTTAAGTAGATTGATGAATGTCTGTGGTTTGAAGTTTGTCAGATTCCTTATTTGTTTATAATAATTTTACTTTTGAAAGGAGGGAGCTGTTTTATGAACAAAGGAGGGGAGGTGATCACTAATTGCATTTGGGAGTATACAGACTGAGGAAATTTTACTTGGATCAGTAACCAATATCCAATCTAGGATGGAACCATCCTTATTATTCATAATAAATCTAGTTGGAGTGGTGATAACTTGAGTGAATTTAAATAGGTTAATATTTGAGGATGGGAATTTAGAGCAGAAGTTTAGCCAATAATTATTGACATCACCCAGAATAATGGTTTCTTCTTTAGTAGTGCTACAGATCCAAGCAAGGACACACACACACACACACACACACACACACACACACACACACACACACACACACACACACACACACACACACACACACACACACACACACGCACACACACACATTGACATACTGTATACCTGTCCCTGAGTTGACAGAACCTTCCCAATGCCTCATGTCTCCTTTTATGCCTGTATAAATCAAAGACGATTACTGTCAGTCATTATTTCTTATTGTGCAGAAACTGCATCATGATGCTACACCTGTTCACTACTAACATTTTAATTGACTCTGAGTCACATTTCAAAAGTATCCCTGGTGTCCAATGATCCTCCCAACATTGTCCTAAGGTCTCATCCAACAAAGATACATCTCCATTCATCTCAATTGTCACTTGTTTTCCAGAATTCTCCTGCTGTGGCTTCTCCCATAGGTATACTTCTTAGCTGTCCAGAGATTCACTGAATGTCAAGGTTTTAGCCTCATAGTAGTATTAGTAAGAACATTATTGGGTTTAATCTGTTTGCCAAAATTTTTACATATAATACAGTTTCAGTCTGTTAATAAGGGAGACTGGTCTATAGCTTTTGACTGTAACTTGGTCCTTCCCCCTATTGGGAAAACAGCAGTTCTAGTTCTAAACTCGCTTTTGACTGTACCTGGGTCCTTCCCCCTATTGGGGAAACAGCAGTTCTAGTTCTAAACTCTTGCATGGAAGGAGTAATACCTGAGAAGAATATACCGAGAAATAGTTGGCAATGCAGCTTCAAGATATACTCTTGAATTGTGTAGTACACATTAAGCATTGATCCATTGAGACTTGTTTCTTTCCCTCTAGGATTAGTTTTAATGGCTGCCCATATCTTACTCTCTGAAATTGGACTCAAAAGTTCCTGGGTGGTGTTCGATCTACACTAGAAAAGTCAGGTCTGCAAACACTGCACATCTGGATCTGTACTATGACTGACAGTGGAAATAACTGCTATAAATAAGTCTCTGAAAGCTTTAGCAGTTACAGTAGCTGATTTACAAAAGCCAGCTCCCATTTTTAATGCTGGGATGTCTGCCTGGAATCAGCATTGCCTATGGGCACACACAATACTGTCTGCCTGGCATTAACTTTTATAAGTTTATATTGTTGCAGTGTGCATTTACTTTTAAATAGATTCAATGTCTTCCACCATATCATTTATTTTGGAAAAATCTGTGGCCTTAAATTTGCCTTTAGTGGTCTCTCAAGAATACTTTGTTCTTCAAAAATCAGTGGGTTATCGCTCAACTGCTTGATCATGGTGGAAGAGCTGAGGTTTGGATCCATCTTTAACAGTACAGCCTGGTGATCTGGCATGGTACGTGGGAGTGTCATCACCTGGAAGGCACAAGAAATCATACTCTAGGAAATAAGCCAGTAACTAGTCCCACTGCTACATGTATCACCAGGAAATATGCAGATATAACCTGTTTAGTACTATGTCACCACTGTATTAATATCAGGTAACTTTAATCAAAATGTCTGTCATGGATAATATTTCAAGATTTTATGCGTGTTTAAGAATGAGATGACATCCTGTTTAGAACCAAATATAAGACTTCATTAAAACCAGCCCCATACGGTCTTCTTGGTGAAGGAGACAGACTTCCAATTGTATCCCAGGTGCCCAAAGCTGGACTTATAGTACCAGGTATGGAGGAAACAGGCAAATAAGGGGAGTAGTGAAGGGGTGTGGTCTGCCCATTGCTCTTATATGAAAGGAAGGTTGCATGCACTCAAAAGCACATTGGGTCACACTGGGTGATGCTAACTGTGAAGCTCATTGCTAATGCCCTGGTGGGTGGGAATGCATGTCAGACAAATGTTGATAGAATGAGATCAGGTCCTTTGTATTCTGTACCCTTTTCTTTGGACAGATGTTTCTTAATTTTCCAAAGGCTAACTACATTAAGACTGATGTTTTTCTCATGCTTCTGTGAGTCATCATGCAGGTTAATATTGTCATATGACCTAGGGCAGGGAAAGTTTATTTTTACATATTCCATAAAAATGCCTTAAACCCTGGTCTTTGGCTTATTCAGAAAGATGGGGGGGGGGGGGCTTCCAAGAGTACAAAAATTAATTCCTCTTCAATTAGTTCATTAATTACATGGTTATCTGCCAAAGTCATAACATAGTTGCACTTACAATGTTTAATTACCTTTTTACCAATTGTCCAGTAATGTCCATTAGTGCTGAAAGAGGGATGAAGACATATACAATGCAGTAGGCAGATATTATCACTGGGGATTATTCAGCTTTATAATGATATGGACATGTATAGTTGGGGAGTACTTAACTCTAATGAACACTATAGGAATTGTATACCACCCAGGCTAATGTGAATATTGTTTGAAAAATAATGTACATCATCAATACCGTTTTGTAGCTCCTGACCCTTATGTATCCAGGGCTAGTGATACTGATAACTCTGATGGTTAATTAATGGTGAAGATCAAATAGTAGTCCCTAATGACATCTGATATGAGGCGAGACTGCAGAATTTGAAGGGAATGAGGAAAGGACTCTAAAAGAATTCTTCTTTGGAAACGTTGATAGTACCAAATTTGCAACCATCAGCACACTCGCTCAGGCAAAGGCCTGTGGCATCTACTTCGACATCACAGAACTATATAACATATAGCAGCAACTGCAGTATTGAGTTCTGTAGGACCCCACTAACAAATATCATTTTAGTGGACAAGGCATCCTGCATCATAATTTATTGGATTCTGTTGATGAATCAGCTTGCTATCCAGCAGATTAGTGAATAGTTTACATTTGGTTTGATTAGCTTGTCAAACATCTCTCTCTCTATAGATATAAATATACATATATATATATATATATATATATATAGCTGCAGCCAGTTATGAGCAGGATGTATGTGCATGTGATGTACATGGGAGATTATTTGTACAAAATTAATCTTTGCAGCTTTATTTTTTTTCCAGGCACTCTTTAATTTTACATATGAATGGCATTTATATAAATGTACAGTCCCTGTGGATGCAGCCTTTCCAAATTTGGTAACATGGAAATACTGCCTTGTCACATCCATAACCTCTTTTACTTATACAAATAATTCCAACTTTTACATACTATTAAACAATGGTAGCTTTCATTTGCACACAATTTATATATTTATGTGCTTGCTGCTGTTCTTGGTACCCCCCCCCCCCACACACACACACGCTATACTTTTTTTTCCCCTCCTGAAACTGTTCCCTAAGCAAAGTCTGAGGTGTTTCTGGTAATTGTCTGCTTTGGAATAGGGACGGAGAAATGGAGCCCTGGATTTAAGGATATCTGTTGTTTCCACCAAATGATTTCTCTTTCAACAAACCCCAGAACTGGGATTTGAAGAGACAAAAGGTGTTGGTGCTGGGGCCAAAGAGATTTCAGATACCACTGTAACTTTTTCATGAGGAGTCTTGCCAGGGTTATAATGAAAATCATAGATAACATAACACCAAAAATCCAGATATTCCATAGCAGTGACTAAAGTCTGAGTGGAAAACTTTGAAACAGATCTAGGTATATCTATTTTTCCTGTGGTAGAAAAGCTCTTTGAACTGAGTCATCTAGTGGACATCCCAGAAACACAATTTTGTGTGAAGGATTCAAAGACTTTTGAATATTCTCTTGGAATTCCAGCTTCTGTAAGAGATCAAGTCAGAGAATCCCTGAGGAATGGAGAAAAAGTGTTTTGGTACCGATTTTTAAGAATAAGGGTGATGTGCAGGGCTGTAGTAACTACAGAGGGATTAAACTGATCAGTCACAGCATGAAGTTATGGGAAAGAGTAGTGGAAGCTAGGTTAAGAAGGGACATGATGATTAGTGATCAGCAGTATGGTTTCATGTCAGGAAAGAGCATTACAGATGCAATGTTTGCTCTGAGAGTGTTGATGGAGAAATACAGAGAAGGTCAGAAGGAGTTGCATTGTGTCTTTGTGGATTTACAGAAAGCATATGACAGGGTGCCTAGAGAGGAGTTGTGGTTTTGTATGAGGAAGTTGTGAGTGTCAGAGAAGTATGTAAGAGTGGTACAGGATATGTACAAGGGTAGTGTGACAGCAGTGAGATCTGCTGTGGGAGTGATGGATGCATTTAAGGTGGAGGTGGGATTACATCAAGGATCAGCTCGACCCCTTTCTTATTTGCAATAATGATGGACAGGTTGACAGATGAGATCAGACAGGAGTACCCGTGGACTATGATGTTTGCAGATGACATTGTGATCTGTAGTGAGAGTAGGGAAAAGGTGGAGGAGACTCTGGAGAGGTGGACATATGCTCTAGAGAGAAGAGGAATGAAGGTCAGCAGGACTAAGACAGAATATATGTGTGTGAATGAGAGGGAGGATACAGGAATGGTGAGGATGCAGGGAATAGAGGTGGTGAAGGTGGATGAGTTTAAGTACTTGGGATCAACAGTTCAGAGTTGTGGTGAGTGTGAAAGAGAGGTGAAGAAGATAGTACAGGCAGGATGGAGTGGTTGGAGAAGAGTGTCAGGGGTGATTTGTGACAGACAAGTACCAGTAAGAGTGAAAGGCAAGGTCTACAAGAGGATAGTGAGACCAGCCATGTTATATGGGTTGGAGACAGTGACATTGACAAAAAGGAGTCAGAGCTTGACGTGGCAGAGTTGAAGATGTTAAGATTTGCACTGGGTGTGACGAGGATGGACAGGATTAGGAATAAGTATATTAGAGGGTCAGCCCAGGGTGGAAGGTTTGGAGACAAAGCCAGAGAGGCAAGATTACATTAGTTTGGACATGTGCTGAGGAGGGATGCAGAGTATATTGGAAAAAAGATGCTAAGGATGAAGCTACCAGGTAACAGGAAAAGGGGGAGGCCTAAGATAAGGTTTATGGATGTGGTGAGAGAGGACATGCAGGTGGTTGATGTTACAGAGCAAGATGCAGAGGACAGGAAGAAATGGAAACAGTTGATCTGCTGTGGCGACCCCTAACGGAAGCAGCCGAAAGAAGAAGAAGAAGAAGAAGTAGTAAGAGATCTCCCACCCAAGTGAGAGATGTCTGACACTTTGGAAAAGATTCTGCAGAGATAAACAAGTCATCTAAATATGGAAAAATATACATATCCTGTAGTCTACAATGAGATATAACTGGAGCTCGACACTTTGTGAACACTATTGGTGCAGGGAATAGTCCAGAGCATAAGGCAGAGAACTGATAATATGATCCAGGCACACACAAATTTAAGAAACACCCGGAGTCTATATGAATAGGGATGTGATTATAGGCATCTTTTAAGTCTGATATTACTAGAAAACCTGAAAGTGGAAGAGTTAACAGGTTGTGAAGTGACATCATTCTGAATTTAGACACTATCACAAGCAGTTTTAGGAAAGAAAGGTCCAGAACTAGTTTCCAAGAATTTTATTTCTTTGGCACCAAGAACATCCTTGAAGAAAAAATGATTCTACACCTGTGAAAGAGGAACTGATTCTATCACTCTTTGGGACAGCATTTGATGAAGGACCAGAATAAACAAGAGACTCTGATCTGGAGGATGAGGAATGACCACTGGAAATGAGGAATTTCCTCCCCCTGCTGTCTGTAGCCCTGATGAATGATATTAAGAACCTATTTATCATCTGCTGCCAAACAGAAAAACAGATTTAGACATTCTGGAAGAAAAAAGGGGCCAGTGTGAGTGGGTATCACAAGGTCTTGGACAGGCATTCAGACTTGTCGGATTGTCCTTGGTTTTGGAAAGCCCAAGGCTTCTTTCTGGAACCCCTTTCCATTTTATTTTAAATGTCTGTTCACCTGTATTCAGACTCTTTATTTTGCTTTTTTTTTTTTGCCAAAATTGATTGAGGAGTTAGAGAATTCCTTAGAAAACTTTGAAAAGTTGGGATGACAAATCTTAGAGATTCCCTGAATCATGTTACCCCTTTCATCACACATTTTGATCACCTCTGCAGTAGAGGTCTTTTAGTTTATCAGAAAGGGCATAGTCTAGAAGGACTGCTTGTTTGCAAAAGGGGATTAAACCATTTTTGGTTTGTAGTAAAAATTGAAGAAGCAACCTTTGCTTTGTCTTTCAGAACTGTTCTGTTATTATACTGGTGTAAAAGAACAGCAATTGTAAATGCCAGTAGGTTCAGTTTGCATCATAACATGCATAATATTTTCCCTACAAAGTGAATGCAGAATATATAAAATCCTAAATATATCCAATACCATAACTAAAGTAAGGCTTTATTTGTTCTAAAGGTGATGTTTTCATTTGGAATGTTCAAAAAGTTAACAAATGAGGTTTGGTAACAAACCAATTTGTTCAGGAACATCTTCAGAGGGAGTTAGATAAATATACTAGTGAGAATTAAGAGGGTAAGGGGGGATAAAAGGGCTAAATGGGAATGAGGGATGATTGGGAGGAAATGAGGTAAAGGTAGTGAGGATCTTGAGGGGCTTATGCAAGTGTAACTAGGCAAGGAATCATATTTTGGAGTGAACTTGCTAAGGCAAGTTTACAGTCGAGATGATCTATAGGTATTTTGGAGAATAGGAAGGCCTTGGGTTGGAATGAGGAGTGGTGGTATGGCTTGAGTGACTTTGATATTTATATATATATATATATATATATATATATATATATATATATATATATATATATATATAATTTTTTTTTTTCTGCACTGACTGGACAGGTTGGCTGTGTGCTTGACTGGTTAAGTTGGGTGTGCGTTGTTGGTAGAGTTTTACTTCTTTGTTAAATTGAGGGGTCTGTGAGAGAGTCACGGATTAAATAAAAAAATAAACAAATAAGATCAAAAATCCAAGCTTTTAATAACAGTACATCCAGTAAGCTCTTTTGTCATGTAATGACAATTGTCAGTGTAACTCCTGTTCAGCATCAAATCTTATACTGTACTCTGGAACACTATCAATAACTATAAACTTAGGTGAACCTTTGCATAACTTATTAAAATAATGTTTGCCCCATGCATTATTTAAATCACCTTTCTCTATAGCATGTGAATGTTCATATACTCTTTTATTTAATTCTCTAACAGTCCTTCCTACATAGTATGCTGGGCATTCTCCACAAATAGACAAGTACACTACAGATTTAGATTTGCAATTATAATAACCTTTTTTTTATAAAAACATTTTTACCATTTACCTCCACCTCTTCTATTCCCACAATTAAACTGTCACAGTAGTTACAATTGTAACATCTAAACATACCCTATTTATCAGATAAAAAATCATTTTTATGTAGTTTAACCTGAGTCATGGATTGTAGAAGGCACCATGTTGATAACTGCCTAGGTTCTATTTTGCTGGGTTTTCAGTGCTTTGTAGTTGGGCGGCTTGTAACATCTCTTCACTGGGGGGTTTTGTGGTTGTTGAATGGCCGTTTTGGGTTGGTGTGACTCTGGTAGAGGACATTAACACAACTCTGCTCTCTGGCTTGGTACTATGCAGCAGACATATAGTATTGTGTTGGTGGTTTTCTCTGGGTTCGTTGGTGTTTCTAGTGTGTTTTGCAGGTTGTATTTTCTTGCTGCTTTTTGTGGTCTGTGTGGGGTTGTTTGTGCTCAGTGTTGGGGGGAGTTAGACGCATGCACAATGGCAGTGAGCAGTGCATAGTAATGGTAGCCCTGAACTGTGGGCATTTCAATTGAATTTTACAGCAACACAAAAGCTTCTATTCTAGTGTTGGAGAAGAAAGTTTGCCTTACCTTTTGTTTCCATTGGTGGTGTCTGGTAGGTAATATTATCATTTTCTAGGGCTGTTTACAGCCTGGGAAGATCTGCAAGTATTGGTTTTGGGGTGCATATCCTCAATTGCACCTGGAGCCATGAGGGTCCTGCTTGAGTCCATCCCTTTTCTCGGTATGGAACTTCAGAGAATGGGTGAATTGCATTCCGATTAGCTTACAGGGCTTTTAAGGCTGTAGTGCTACATATGTTTAAGTCAGCATGGCAGATGCTGTGAGTTGACAGTGGTGGCTTACTTACAGGAATAATATATAAATATATATATATATATCTATATATATATGTATGTATATATATATATATATATATATATATATATATATATATATATATATATATGTTTGTGTATGCGTGTGTGTATCTATTTCAAAAAATGAATAGCAAACAAGGATCTTTTCAGTGCAGGCACAGTAACAGCACAAGCTTGCTTAAAGTTGAAAAATGAAGGTTTTCCAACAGGCACAGATCTCTTTGGAGAAAACTCGCTAAACCACCAATGACCTTATTAGGATTATGGGCACATTAGGTGGTAGTGCATCCCCATTCTTGTCTTGGCAACCTCATCAGAAATCTTGTGGAGGTCCTTTGTGGCATGCTGAGATGGTGCACCAATGTGTATGCTCAGTTGTTGGAGCTGAACATGTTACTCTATCAACTTTTGATTTTCGCAGAGTGTCTAGATTTTCAGATCATGTTGTTGGTCTGTTCCCCATGGAAAGTATATTTCTCTGGAAAATCACTGGGATGATCTGAGGATTGAGGTTGCTAAATGATGACTTGGTTTTGCGTTTCAGACTTCAAATCCTTCAGATAATGTATGTTAAAACATAGCTTGTTGCTCTAACTACTTTCTAGGTTTATGGGTGCAGTGTTTGGAATGTGTGCCTGTTTTTGGGCCTTTGTCCCTCATTTTGGTGAGTTTTGTTGAGATTTTTGCTAAGATATTGAGAATTATGTTTTGGGTCTTTGTCTCCCCATGTTTAGGACTTTGTCCAGAATTTTCCTTCACAGCTGGTCAGGTTTCCATAGTGGTTTCCTGGCAAATTAGTGGCAAATCATTGAAGATTGAAGGTACATTGTAATGACAAACATTTTGTCTACATTTACTGTGCTTAGAGGTATGTTTTGCCTCATGTTTTGGTACGTTTTCATAAAATTATGGTTTTGGGAAGTATTGGCAAGTCATTGAGGGCTGGGGTCAGATAGTGGTGATGGACATTTGACTGCAGACTGCATATTAATCAAAGATTCATGCTGCTGTGGGATTTACTGTGCTCTCAGCTCTCTGTGTTTATGCAATGGTTGAAGGTTGCCCATTTTTTTCTCCATTGTCCCCCTTGGTGGGTGGCTTTTTCCACTTGTTGCTCTAGGAAGTTGAGAGGCATGATTGCACACACGTTGTATGGCTATTTATAGTAGGCAGACCTGGCTATTGTCCAAAGTTTGCAGAATGGACAGACATTCTCTCCTACTTAAGGGCTTAGATTGCCATCCTTGATGGGGGGGTCACAGCACTCCTTTCAAAATTGTCCCTGCATGGTAGTATGGAAGGATGTTTGTAGTTAACCACATTTAGCATGTGCTGCTGCCAAGTGGCAAAGCTTTGTAAGAAACGTGTTTTATTCTCTGCTTTATACCATATATCCTTACCCCTCAGTTAATGTCTGGAAGCAAGGGCATTGGAGGAATGAGAAATCATTTTGCTGGCGAATTCAAGGGGGTGATATGTTTATTAGGGCATATAAACTTTTATTGAATACCACAGCTCATGAGAGATGCATACATCAGAAAGAAGCAATTTCATAGATGGATAAGCCCAGACAGTTACCATAAGGAAGCAATAGATGCAGGCATAAGCAAGACTGTTGTTTGTATTGTGAGAAACAGTAAACAAGAGGAGTTAAAACTCGTATAGCCTTTCAGGATGGTTTCCAGATGCAAATTTTAGGTGCCTACCTTTACAGTTACAATTGGATGTTATCTGTAGAAGGGGCTTTTATTAAATAATATGATGCTGTTCCATTTACCACTAATGTCAGTTAAATTGTTAACACTGAATGTGAGACACTCTTTTCAAGAGAACCTGGAGGAGCATGAACTTTCTAGATCCCAAATGACACATGTTCCCCAAAATTAGGTACACTTGGGAGGTATGGGTATGTTATGGATGTATTTACTCTATTTTATATTTATTTATTTATTTTTGCATTTGGGTTTCATTGTTGTTATTGCTGTACCCACTGGTAGAACAGGGCAGCAAATGGGAGGAACTGCCAAGGCCACACTGTTTAATGGATAAACATGCTATTTATGATTAAACTTTCAGTTTAGGTAGGAATGATTTTGCGGTGTTGTTCTTGCTGACAGAGATGCTCCTAAGGCAAGTTAACTTGACGCATATAGTGTGGTATTTGATTTTCTACAGGAATCATGAGGTGACATTTATGTTTAAGTTATCTATCATCTGTAGAGTGTGGTTGTAACATGCCCGAGTTGTAAGCTCACTTTATGTTATGCGTTGGAATTGGTGTAAGTTAAATGGATAGGTTCAGTTACTGCTGTTGTGCCATAACATCAACCATTTAGGGGATGCAAGGGTGTATAGTGGTTGCACAGTTGATGAAAAGGGTAGGCTTTTGTCCGCTCCTAATGTTGTTAGGAAAAAAGTTTGGTTTTATGGGTGCAGAGGGTTTACAGTTTTCTTTTCTTTTGCATTTGGGGAAGTCCGGAGATTGCTGCTGGAGTGGTGCGCAATGAGTTTTTGCAGACAGAGAAGTGCAGAGTGGGCTTAAGGCTGTGGTCTGAAGGAAGTGGACTTGGAAGGTAATGGATTCTGCTGGGGTAGATGTTGTGGCTGCTGCCATGGTACACAATGAGGTCCCAGGTAATCCTAGTTTATTACAGGTTCATTAAGGCACACCAGAGTCAGTGTGGAAGCAGGTCATTACTCAGTGGTCTGTGTTAATTTGAGATCTTAGCATTGTTCTCCATTGTATTTGAGAGCAGTGGGTGGACAGAAGGGTTTGACAGAGCATTAAAAAGTATGGGTGTGTGTTGGGGGCATGAGAGGACATGGGTTCCATTGTGTGAGAAGAAGTTGGAAGGTTCTGGTATTGCTAGTGGGTGCAGGCTATGGTATGAGTGATTTATCAGATGTTAAAAAAAAAGAATTGAGGGGTGAACTTTTGGGGGTAAGGGTGGATTAGGGATGCCATGGAGCTTTTTGGGCTCCTGTATTTTGCATATTTTGGGTGGAATGTTTATTTTTTTTTTTTTATTGGTCTGCAGGATGAAGGTAGTTTGGAGGAGGGATGTACAAGATGGAAGGATGTACATCACTGTTTGGAGTTTCAGTTTGTCTGGTGTTGAAGGTTTAGTAGGTGAAGTTGTGGGGAGAATGGTTACTTTTCCTTGGGGCAGTAAGAAAGTGGTATGGGTCCTGAGTCTGTCAGGCAAGGTGTGTCAGGTGGGCTTGGAATGATCAGTTGGGGTACAGGATTTTGGGGTAGGTTTTGATAGGAAGATGTATGGAAGGGCATTGCAAGCTTTTGTTATGTTGTGCTTAGGCTTCGAACAAGGTAAGACAGTTCAATTGGTCAAGGTGGACTTAACTCTGACTAGTATATTTGCACATGTGACAGGGTAGGCAACTTTACTAAATTCTGGGCAGTGGATCATATGTTGGAATGGTTGAGGTAGGTTTGATAGAGTGAAGAACTACAGACTATGGCCATTGGCAAGTTGTTTTAATGACAAGGTAAGTTCTGTTGTGAGGGTTGGTGTTGGTAACTGCAGGCACATTGGGTTACAATCTGTGGGGTATTGGCTTTATGGAGTATTGAATTTGCCGAGAGGGTGGTGCTGGGGTTAGAAAATGAAAGGTTGGCCTTCTAATGTCTTTCTTTATATTAGATAGTGGGTAGGGTGGACAAATTACTATTAAATTAACCTGTTGGAAAGGAAATCCCATTTTAGTCATTAATATTTTTTAGGGGGGGGGGGGTAAAGGATGCTGCACTTCGGCAGGATGGCATGCATTTGGGCTTGCTTTGTTTTGAATTGCATTGGGCTTTTTAGCATTTTGGTTGTACATTTGGCAGGTAATGACTTCATAATAATTACAAAGCTACCATTGGTAGTTAAGTGAGGATGTGCTTGAATTACAGAGGTTTTACAAGAGCATGGGTATTACTTTGGCACTGGGGAGAGATCATCAGTTTAATTTCAGCTGCCTAGGCAACTGGTTGCTTGGGGTCTTTATATGATAGGGCTTTAGGTTATTGATGATGGGGATTCCCTTGGTTTAGGGAGGATGGAGTACACTGAATGATGTTTTAACATATGGTTAGGTTTGGGGAGACAGAAGGGTTTGACAGGTTTTGTTGGCAGTACTGGTATGATGGAGGGAGAACAGCCTGGTGGGTGGAGAAGAGGGGCAGGCTTGCCCTCTTGTTCCCTTTCTTGTTTTTGATGTTCATTTCAATGAGTTGAGAAAGGAAAGTGAGCAATTGGATGCTTCTTGATAAGTAATTAAGCGAGCGGAGGTAAGCATGCTGCTTACTTGGCTGGATATTTAAGTCAATAAGTGGTAAATGAAGTGAGTGATGGGATGCTGCTTCATAAGTAAAGTAAGTGAGTGGAGGTGATACTATCCTGGTTAACATTACATGGATGTTTATGCTGTGACTAATATCAACCATACTATGTTTCAGTTGTAATTAATAAATATTGACTAACAAAGTTATGTTTATGGAAGTTTAATAAAGGTTGTCAAATGTCACTTGGTGTGGTGTGTTTATTGAAGTGGACCAGGACAATAGAAAATGTTATCAAGAATTGTGAACTGGGTATATGAAATTCAAGGAGGAATTGTTCCATTGGGCCAGATTCCAAAATAATTGCTCTTAGTGTGAGTGACATACTCCAGTGCAAGCCTTTGTTCATTGTTGGTGAAATGGGTTGACAGTGATGACGATTTTATAGTGATTTGTTTCCTTTTTGAGTTGCTGCAGTCATGGAGTTGATATATATATATGTCTGGGGTGAGAAGATCTTTTACCCTATATGAATGGGTACAGGGTGGCTCGCTCCTCTATAAAAAAGATGCTTTTTGTCAATTTATTTTGGGATGAGTGAGGTGATGCTGTATGATACTGAATGGCACACCATGATGGCTATCCCACTCCACAAAGGGGGGGGCCACAATGGACCCTGGGAACTACTGCCCTATTAGCCTGACGAGCCTGGTCTGCAAGGCCATGGAACACATCATCATGGAACTCATAAACAAAGACATTGGTAATCTCCAAACTCTGGACCTCACTCAGTTTGGGTTTGTAAAAGGCAGATCATGTCTCCTAAACCTGATAGACTTCTTTGAAGCAGTCACCAAAGCCATAGATGAAGGTAAGGTGGTTCACACGGCCTATCTACATCTTGCCAAGGCTTTCAACACCATCTCCCACTCTGGAATTATAGATAAGCTCACTAAACTAGGTATAAATCCCTATGTCACAAGATGGGTTGCCAACTGGCTCATGGACAGAATCCACACTGTGAAAGTAGCAGCCCCCACATCCGACTGCAGACCAGTGACAAGTGGAGTACCACAGGGTTCAGTCCTGGGTCTTCTCCTGTTTGGTATCTACTTCACTGAAATACAGGCTATCTACTTCATTGAAATACAGGCTAACACAGAAGGTCTTTGGCTAATGAAGTTTGCAGATGACTGCAAACTAGGAGCCATAATCAAAACTCTTAATGATGTGGACATCCTACAAAAGGGCCTCAGTGAGACAGATGCCTGGTGTCAAAGCCATGGCCTGAAGCTCAGTGCCAAAAAGTGCATTGTCATCCCCTTTGGTAAAAACTTTGTACCTATGAACTACCACATAGGTGGTAGTCAACTTAACATCAAAAGTGTGATAATAGACCTTGGAACACAGCTGGGCAGTAGTCTCTCCTTTGATAATCTCATCGCCACAGTGGTCAGGAAATCCTTATATGTGGCACACCTCATCACAAAGGGTTTCTCATCCAGAAAAAAAGAGGTCATTGTTCCCCTCTACTTATCACTCATTAGACCCGTTATAGAGTACAATGTCCCTTTTGGTATGTACCTCACAAGACATCTACAACTGGAAAGGCCACAGAAATACCTCACAAAGAGGATTACTGGCCTCAAACAGATGCCCTATGCAGACCGTCTCTAAAAACTCCAGCTTTACTCCATCGCATATCGCCTACTCAGAGGCGATCTCTGCCTAACATACAAAGCTATGTCATACCCAGAGCTGTTGGACATGCTACACTTAGAGAAATCCCAATCTCTCCGAGCTACACGCTGTAGGGACCTAAACCTTCTCACCACAATAAACAGAACATGCTGGAGGGAAAGATTCCTGTCCCAGAGACTTCCCATACTCTGGAACAGACTACCTATCTATGTCAAAAACAGAGCTCCTCATCAGCACTCTTCAAGAAAAATCTTGATGATTGGATGGGAAATAGGAAATTCACCCTGGGATCACTTCTGTGGCTCTGCTCGACAGGGGCACAGGAAAATAATTTTCTTGGGTGGTGAAAGCTAGGGTACCTTTTTGGATAGGCTTATATAGGCCCTAGGTCCAATAGGCTAGTAACTACCTATGAACCTTTGAACCTATGATTAGAGTTTATAGATTCCAGTCACTGGGAGTTTTGTCTTTGGTGACTCAGAAGCAAAATAATGACTAGCAATAAGTTAACAAAATCTGTTGAGAAGCACTTTCATGTATAAACCCTTCATCAACAAACTTATAAATCCCTCGATCCATGAAATCACAATCAAATAAGTTTAATCAAGTAAATCACTATATTCTCATAGGACTTCAGTTTAGCTTTCTTTCTATGTGGTACTTGAGTAATCATTTTGCATGGAGGAAGTTGCACTTTTGAACAAGAGGAACCTATATTTAAGTGTAGCTTCTCTACAGTAAAAAAAGATTACACATTTATAAAATGGTCATGGTACTAGTCAGCTACTTAACCAGATTTTTGATGTACATGCCATGCACCACATTGCTGTACTCCAAGAACATTTAATCAGTGTGTCAGACTTTCTAAGCATCAAAAGCCAGGATTAGGTGTCCATAGCTGTATTTTACAGTTAAACTGTTTACTTGATCATGCATTTCCCACTGCACCAAGGTAATCCATAGAATATTAACTCTTTTGTCTTCATTCTATACTGTTAATTTATTTAATTGATTACTCAATTATCACTAAACCAAGGGAGTAACCAGGATATTAACAAACACAATAGAATGGGTATGTACAAGATAAATATGCAATAGTTGCTTACACTGGTAACCCTCAAGACGGTATTTTAGTATTAAATAGTCCCTGTGAATTTCAGTCAGACCAATTACACAAGTACTGGTCTCTCTAGGAGTCAACATCTTTGACAGACTCAGAGTTAATTGAAGCTGTGTCATGTAAGTATGATCCTAGGTGCTTTGATAATGATTAAGAGCACAGGAATGGCTGGAAAATATTATGAGAAATGTTGAGTAGCTTACTTCCTAGAAAGTAAATGGGGTGGAGTTGGAACTAAAACTGCCAAATACAAAATATGACTTTTTGACTTAGAAACAATAGTAAGTCTAAGCTTCAATGAAGTAACCAAGCTGTTTCATGTACACACACACAGACACACACACACACACACACACACACACACACACACACACACACACACGCACACACACATACACGCACACACACACACACGTGCACGCACACACACACACATGCACACACACACACACACACACACACACACACACACACACACACACACACACACACACACACACACACATACATTAACCAAGACACACGTCATTTATTCTATTGTAAGCCTTAGACATGCTTAGGATTTAATATGATAAAGTTATTCTGTCTGACTAGCACCATAAAGAGCATATCCCATATGAGTCTCTGCTGCCTTCCTTCTTGATTTCAGTTTTATATTTTCATTTACGTTTGGTGGCTCACATAAAACTTCTTTGACTCTCTGAATGTGTATTCCACATTGCTTTGCAAAGTGTTTGAGACAAATCATTTGGTAACTTGGGTTCTTGTCAATACTCATAATACAAACTGCTATCTTTATTGGTTATGATATCAGTCCAAGAAAGAAGACATAGTGGTTTCTTGTATAACATATTACTGCATTTCAGGTTTGTGCTACTTAAAGGTTTGTTAAATTTTAGTGCAGAATTTACCATTTTCAAAAACGGACACATTAGAGATGCAAAATAATCTCCCAATTACTGTAATTCAATGTTAGTTTTTTTGTGTGTTTACAGCATTCTATAGCATTGCAATAAAGGCAGAAGACTCATTAATACTTCATTTCCCAGTATACATAGAGCATGCATATAATGTTCTGAGAAAGAAAATGACAAAATATGCAATTCCTGCTTAGTTCTGTAGAAACTACAGGAACACTATTCGTTTAGTTTTTGTTGGATTTTTATATGAAAGTAAGCATGCTATGCTACAATGGCTGCTCAGCATCCTTTAAGAAGCATATGCTACCCAAGCTAAATTAAATTACACTACAGTGATTGGATGCTACTTTGCATGAAAATGAGTTTAGCTACAATGCATAAGAAAAGCATCAAGGACAAATGCAAACCAGATAGCGTGTGTGTGTGTGTGTGTGTGTGTGTGTGTGTGTGTGTGTGTGTGTGTGTGTGTGTGTGGACGTGCACACGCGTGCATACATTCATATGTGTGAGTGTTTTATTTCAAGTAATTATTTTGATGTCATAAAAAAGTATTATAACAATGTTATAAACATTTTCCACTCATCCTAAAAAAGACCTATAATTCTTGATCTTTTACAAATATCTTTTAGACAATAAAGATTCCTGTGTGCATTTGTTTTTCAGTGAATGTTTTCACCCAGCTGTGTCATAAGAAGTATATACTGGTAAATCAGCTATAAACATTCAGAATTCTAAGATATATGTTTTAAAAAGAAAATGGAGAATGGATCAAAAGTGTGTGTGTGTGTATGCTTATTTGGTAATGTACTTATTTTAGTATCAGAAACAGGATAGCAGAATATTCTGCAAAATTTAATTTTAAAGATGGCCTAAGGATAAAATATTCAGTGCAGTGAAAAATACAAAATTATGAAAGATACGGTCATAGACATCAGAAGTATCACAAACCCATTAAACTTAAACATGGAAGTTTTGTCATGTTGTGCTTTGGGCTATATTATAAGCCTGATAAATTAAAGCAAGAATGTATTGTCATGTTTTTTTTAGGCTGGCCTGATGTCCCATTCCAGTCATATTGGAAAATTCTATTTGCTTGCTGTAGATTATGGATACTTCCCTTTTGGTTATGCAGTATATATGAGAGGCTGGAATCTGTCACTGGTAATGTCTGGTATCATATTATATATTAAGGTGTGTTGGTGTAGGTAAGAATGATGGAGTATTAAGGATGCAGTTTTTTTCAATAAGTTTCCACCTGTACTTGAAACTGCTAACACAGAGGCATAGTTGCAATTGCACTGACCTCATTTAATGCCATCTTATATTTCCAGAAGATTCTACTTAACGATACATGAATATCTGCCAGTCAGATTCCTGAAAAATACAGCCCAGGTGTTTGCTGGTAATAGTTTAGAATGCCAATTTACCAACTTCAAATTACTTTTAAGGCAACACTATGGTGCTAGCCCCTAAACTGGTGGGAACAAAAGTTAACATTCTTCTTCTCAGATAACTGTTTCTGAGTAAATAAAGGTACTGCTTGAGGTATAATAACTTGAGAAACAGTGCTCAAAGAAAGAAAACTAATTTTACTGTTGTCCAAGCAAAAACTTGGCTTTGTTTAGAGATAGCACTGTTTCAGTGTAGGTGCTATTTATTTATTATTATTTATTTATTGATATTTGTTGACCGGGAAAGTCCACTGGATCAGAAACCCATTTTCAGTGGAGGCCCGGGAAGAAAAGCTCCCAGTGAGTAAAATAACACCAGATTACAGTAGATAGCTAGTTATACAATTTTAGAAAGAAAGACTTTAAAATGATATAAAAAAGTATAGACAGCAATTGTAACATCATAGCAAACGTTTTTACAAATATTGTAATACCTTTTTTTAACATAGAGGTGAAGGTAAAGACATTTTGTAGAAAAAATTAATTATATTTAATTCAATTTATGTACATTGCATGAAAAACTGTGATATACACTAGTACTCACTCACTATATATTTATTTTTCACCACGGAATGAGTTAGGGATAAATAGTAGGTGGATTGGTCATTAGTAATTGGTTATAGTTTGGATAGAGGTAGTAATAAGGATATGATTATGGGGTCTGGTATTAAGGGTGCAAGTACGTGGGGTTGCTAAGATAGTTGCTTTTACTGAGGATTCAAAAGCATTAAGGGAGTCTAAAAAAGTAATAGTTGGTTGGTAGAGCATTCCCTTAATTTAGCTATGGAATAGGAGTATTGGCTTTGTCTTGTTCTTTTGTTTGGTTTTGATATGATCAGAAATTATTTGTGGACCATAGATTTCTAGAGGGAATATAGGTTTTAATGGGTTAAAGTAGAGCAGGGCATTTCTCTGAGTAATATACTAGATTGTGAGCCAGAGTTATTTGGATGTAACTGAGATATTGGGAGAATTCATACCAATTAAGCATTTTGACAGCTTGGCAATGATGGGTACAGTTTTGCAAGCTGGATGCAAATTTTGCAATTTTGTAGTAGCAGCATTGTAGTTTATTAGAAAAGAGTGAAGGTTTGTTAAAATGGGAGTACTATAAAAGAGGGAGGGAATTAGTAAAGACTTGGCCAGCTTGATTTTTGTGGGTCCATCCATATACTTCGATGCCTGTAGAGTTTACCTAGTTTAAAGTGAGTTATTTTTATAGTGTTAAGAATGTGTTGCTCATAGGACAGTTTATCATCTATTGTTATACCAAGTAGTTTTACAGAATGAACAACCTGAATTTCCATTTTATCTTGGGAGTAAATTTTAACGTCTTGTCGGGTTGGCTTGGTGGAGAAATTAAGTAGTTTAGTTTTTTTTGGCATTTAGAAGTAATTGAGAGTCATTAAGCCAGGTTTTTATGGATTCAAATGCTTTTTGGGCTATTTTTAGGAGGTCTTGGAAGTTGTTGGAGGAGGATATGATTATGGAGTTGTCCACATATTGGATGCGTGTTGTTTGAGGGGATACTAGATGTAAATTGTTTATGAAAATATTAAAGAGCAGAGGTCCGAGGATGGACCGCTGGAGTACTCCTATTTTATTTAGCAAATTGGTAGATTGTTTGCTCTGCAATTTCACTGACTGTTGTCTGTTATGGAAGTAGTTAGCAAACCAGGACAACGTATGTAGGGAGCAGCCTATTTCTGACAGTTGTTGAAGTAGTTTGGTATGTGACACTGTGTTGAATGCCCTGGATAAATCCAGCAGGACTATTGAAATTATTAGACCTGCATCTAAAGCCTTGTTCATGGTGTCTATGAAGGAGTGGAGGGCAGTGATACTGCTATGGAATGTGTGAAAACCATGTTGTATTAGGGTGAGAAGTTTGTTTTCTATGAGGTGGTTGAGTAGTTGACTATGTATACACTTTTCTGATATTTTGGAGAGATGAAAAAGAATAAAATATCCGTTTATAGTTAGTAAGGTCATTTGTATTACCACCTTTATGGAGTGGAGTTATAATGGAATTTTTCCAGATTTGTGGGATGATTCCTTCAGAGATGGATCGGTTTATTAGAATACTGATTGGGTATGCTATTGTGTCAGAAGAGATTTTCAAGTATTCTGGGGGGAGATTTTCAGCGGATAGGGAACAGGGTTTCAGGTTTCTTTTTAAGTTTTAGAATTGAAGAGGTAGGAACAGGTTTTAGAGAGAAATTATTGGTTTTTGGTATTTCTTTAATGGTAGTTTCATGGGATGCAGGATGATTGGAAGAAGTTTGTATGGTTGCTTGCCTGATGTTTGTATTATTGATGGTGTTGAGTTTGTAGGGGGTTCCGGAATGAGTTTAAGGATGGTCTCAATGAAGTGAGTGTTGAAAGTGTGGGCTATATATAGCAGGGTTATGTCACAAGATGCAGATGGATTTTTATGTGGTTCCAGGATTGAGGAGAGAGATACAGATTTCCAAAAATTCTTGAGGTTGTTTTTATGGGTGGATAGAAGTTTTGAGAAATATTGTTTTTTGAAACTGATGACACATTTTTTGGCTTGGTTTTTGAGTTGTTTAAGGTTAGATTCATTTGTCAGTGTCTTGTTACTCCACCAGACTTTCTAGGCTCTAGCCCTAGCTAAAAGTAGTAGTTTTCTAGATACCTATATATCTAGGTAACCATGGAGCATAGATACATTTTGATTCTTTTTGTTCATGTAGGGGCAAGAGAGTTAAGTATATCTAGAAAGATTTTGTTAAAATACTTAACTTCATCTAGTTATAAAGAATGTAGATGGCTCCAGTTATGGGCTTTTAGAATGATGTTAAATGTTGATGGGTTGAACATAGTGAGGTTTCTGGTTGTTTTGTAGATATGGGGTTTTGGTACCTGGGTTTGGGTTGTATATGTGAAAGCAAGTAGATGATCACTCAGGGAATCGAGGAGGGAGTCTGAGTTTGTGAATTTGTGTGGATGTGATACAAGGATCCATTCAAGGCTTGTTTCAGGTAGTTTAATTTGTACTCTGGTGGGGCATGTAATAAGTTGCTTGCATTTGTAAATATTAATGCTATTTGCTGGGGAGTTTAATTCTAGATTTTGCCAATTTGTGTTTGTAACCCCTAGTATTGTAGTTTCGGAGGATGTGTTGAGTATTCTGTTACGTTAAAAAACTACAGCTCTTGTTTCAGTGTAGGTGCAATGTTATAAAACTACAGTGCTTGTTTTGGCATAGGTGCTATGTTATGAAGCTGCAGCTCTTGTTTAATGTAAGTGCTTTAAACAAAGTCAGGAACGGACAGACACTATAATGCTTTAATCAAAGTCATAGCTTAATAAAATAACAAATACAGCACAAGTACATTTAAAAATGTGAAAACACTGACAACTGCAAACAACGTAAGTGCTTTTCATCTAGTTTTGTAACTAGACTTCTTCAGATAACTATAACACAGTCAGGTTCTGTATAAATACTTGCTCCTCCTCCCCTTGCTTAATTAATTGATTAATTAATACCATAAGAACATCACAGCAAACAGCATTCCAAACAATTCATTAATAACAAACTAGACTTTAAAAATAAATTGATTATTTGATAAATGATCAGAATGTTCCTGTGTATATGCAACTATAATATATTTTAAATTTTAAATTTATCCTCTTGAATGTTGTGCCATAAACTACCATTTCAAGGAAATTCAGGAAGTTGTTTTCAAAGAATAAACCAAGTGAAATAGGCCTATTAAGTTAGTACCAGAAGTAAGATGTATAAGGCTCTTTTCCTATATGTATGTATGTTACATATATATTTATTTATATATTTATTTGATCCCCCTGTCACATCTGTATGCAATGTGCCTACTATATATTATCTAGTTAAATTCTTAAGCCTTAAAAGGCACTGTATAGTACAGGTTTCATTCAGGCCTGGATAGTGGCAAGCATCCAAATGGATTTGCCACATTAATTCCAGCCTCTTTAGTAATGATGACCTTGGTCCACCCCTTGTATCTTTTATGATGTGATCAATGACTCCAAATTTGAAATTGTGTGTAGGGTTCACCTTGATGTGGTTTGCTAGGGCGTTTTCACTTTTCCCCTTTCTGATGTTATATAAATGCTCATGTACTCACTCTCTCAGTTTACAATCGGTCTTCCCGATATAGAAAACGGTACATAATAATCATTGGGCTAAGTAAACTACGAAAATGGAATTGCAGTTGAACCTAGCAGATGTTATAGTGTAACGTTAACCTCTAATGTAAAAAGTGTGGCCTATGTTCATAAATTTACAATAATTGCATGATTCCTGCTTAGCCATACCAGGATTCCTAATGGGATGCAGAGAAACAGTTTGAAGTAGATCTTTTAAGTTGCTCCCTCTCTTGAAAGTAAAGTTTATTCAAAGGCCTACATCATTGCTGTAAAGACTCCAGTTCTTCTTTATTATGGCCTGTATGTCCTTACTCTCCAAATCAAAAGACAGTATAAATCTGACGGGATATCATTGATTCTTGATCGATTGTCTTAGCCAAATCCCTTGCTTCTACTTGGTTACTCAGCACTACTTCGCCTCCCAACAATGGATTATATATATATATTTATATATATATATATATATATTTATATATATATATACCACTAGACCTTTTATAATAGACCTCAGTGGTAATTTCCATAATGAGTTCCCTGGGGTACCCTCTAGTCATGAACATATTACCTATTTTTCACATTCTCTAGTGAAGTCCCATTCAGTGGTCACCATATTCGCAGCCTGTACTAATTTCCCGTTTATTACTGACTTTTTATGATGAAAGGGATGCGAACTACTATAATGTAAATAAGTGTTCAAAAATGTGGTCTTCCTATGTATCTTAGAAGTCAGTCTCCTTTGGGCCCTGCCTTTTTCTAATTGGATGTCAAGGTACATTATTTTGTCTTGGTGGAAAGTGTATGTGAACTCTAAAAATTCAGTTGTTTGATTCAAATAATTTATAAATTTAACCACTTCATCCAAATTTCCTTTATAGATGACAAAGATGACAAAGATGTTCTCCAGGTAGCGAGTGTAGAAGAACATCCTTTCAAATAGGTTTTCCTTCTTAAATATATACTCCTTTTCCCATTGGGCCATGACAGTATTTGCAAAGCTCGCCCCACATGGGGACCCCATTGCAACCCCGATCTTTTGCAAGTAAGAAAATAGTTCTTACTTAAGACAATGTCCAACAAGGTACTCACTAACCTGATCTCAGCCCTAGGTACCCCTTTCTGCATGAGGAACTGGTCAATCTATTCAATCCCCTTCATCTGTGGGATGGAAGTATATAGGTCCTTGACGTCAATCGTCAGGAAGTTATAATCCTTCTGATATGCAAGTCCATTTAATTTAGTAAGAAATGTCCAGGAGTCCTTATAGATTTGACTCTCATCCTTGAGGTATTTCTTCAATATACTATCTGCTACCTTTGCTATTGGATAAGTAATACTCTGACGGGCATCGACGAGCGGCCTCATTGGTGGATCAGTCAGATTTGTGAATTTTAGGGACACCGAATAAAACTGGTACCTGGGTGCCAACATAGTTAAGTAGTTCTAAAGGGATGAATCAACTAACTGTTCAATAAACAGGTCATTCAGATAATCTTATATTTTCTTATATGCGGTATTAAATTCATTCAAGCTAACTGGGACATAAGTAAGCCTAATAGTTTGGCCATTTTTGGGGCGTAATGGTTATTGCCCGTTATGACCAACCCTTCCCCTTTATCTGGTTGCATGGTTCTTAGTGGTAATTGTTTGAGTTCACTGAAAGCATTCCAATCCTCTCTTGCTATGTTCCTCTTGTTGTTAAGTTTTACCATTCAATAATCTTTGAATATCAATTTCACACATTTTTTCAAATGTGAAAATTAATGTGTTACATGGAGGATTGAATGTACTAGGTATATGAAATTGTATAATGGTGTTCTGTTCTGTATTAAAAAAGACCTGTAAGTTGAGTTTCCTCATGACCAACTGAAAATTGATGATAGTTTGTACCATATTAGCTGATTTTGTAGGTACAAAGGATAACCCTTTTGCTAATAATTCTAACACTCTGGGGTCTACTTCAAATTCGAAGAAATTGAAGTCCCCAATAGTGTTGATAATTAACTTGAATGAAAATGCTTCCTGGCTTAATGTTTCAATCCTATTATTTCCCTTTTGCATTTAAAACAGGTTCATCAACAGACAAAAATGTGTGAGGACTATACAACATATCAGCCAAAGGATTTTCACTTACAGTCGCTGTATCAGACATATCCAAAAATTCATTAAACTAGTCAGTGTACAACCCATATTGTTGTTGTTTCTTTGGTTAGAGTCCAGAGTAATTGCAAGATGTGTCAGGAGTGTAAAATTAGATTGCTGACTGTCATTCTGTTCTAGTGTGTCACTCTTTACATCATACAACAAATCGGAATACATGTTACCCAAATTATAAGGATTCCCAGCCAAAACACTCCCCGTCTTTAAATTCTCATGTTCGTCAGTTACTAGTGAGGTATTTAGACTCAAATAAATGAGTTGTAGATTAGAGTGGGAATTTACCTCTTCTTTTAGTTGCTGCTGCCCTACCTTTGATGGTACTTCCTTTGCCGAGTATCTCGCCCCGTTTTTAGTTGGTTTTGGTCACCTTGATGAAATTCTCCTTTATGAAAGTTATTCAATTGGTTCAGGTGAGCGCCAGTTAGTTCCATGGGCGGATTACACTTAATAATGTTTTCTTCGCCTGTTGACCTTCTCAGTTGAAAGATGGCACCATGGTCGATACCATTCTGTCTTTGTGATGGTGGGGGATATTCAGTCCCATTACCATATGCCGTGATATCCCGTTATAGTTTTTTTTAATTTTGTGGTTTTAAACTTTTCTATGTGCTTGTCGATGCTTTCAAAGCATCTCTTATAGTCAAATATGTAACAAACAAATTTAGGGGAGTCACAGATAACGGATATTAATATCCTTAATGTTTTTATTCAGCATATCGACCATTCTGATCATTTATCAAATAATCGATTTATTTTTAAAGCCCAGTTTGTTATTAATGAATTGTTTGGAATGCTGTTTACTGTGATGTTCTTATGGTATTAATTAGTCAATTAATTAATTAAGGTAAGGGGAGGAGGAGCAAGTATTTTATAGAGAACCTGACTTTGTTATAATTATCTGATGAAGTCTAGTTACAAAACTAGATGAAAAGCACTTCAGTTGATTGCAGTTGTCAGTGTTTTCATGTTTTTAAATTTATTCGTGCTATATTTGTTATTTTATGAAGCTTTGATTTTGATTAAAGCGTTGAAGTGTCTGTCCGTTCCCGACTTTGTTTATTTTCTGCTCATCAGTCGGTCATGTCATTTTTGTCCTTCTGTAGTTTGTCTTTATGGCCAGCAGGAACAACACAGATCCTCAGGACCTTTTTAATTCCTGAGATAGCCAGCACAAGGCTGGGAATCTTACCAACCTGATTGCCCTCCTTACCTAACGTATCGACACCTTGTCTGATCGGCTGGACGCTGCCCTATCTGGGACTCTGTCTTCTAATAAAAGACAAGAGGAATTATCATCAGCACTAAATGGCCAAGTGAGGAATGTAAGTGATCCATTTTTCCCATCTTTTGAGAATAGCAATAGTAATCCGAGTAGCCAGCATCATTTTAATAATAACTCAGCACCCTCGGAGCATATTGACAGTCTGGATTTGGAAGGTTGGCTCAACAATGTCCCAGTGTTTAAAAATGTTGGGGCAAGTGACATGGCCAGCAACAAGAGCAGGAGGGAATGCCAATATCGTATCGGTCTTAAATGAATTAGATCAGAAACTTTTCAAAACCAAGAAGTTACAATTAGAAATTGCCTACTTTGACCAATACCTGAAGGAAAAAGTAGTTCCCAAAGGCTTAAGGTCTTGGCAATACCTGACTGGCTTGATCTCGTGCTCCCCATTTCACAGTGAATTAATTGAACTCTTCAAAAAGCATGGGTCGGAGCTGATGCAGCTAATCATGAAGCACTATCAGAGCATGGTCGATTCACTGAATAAAGACATTAAGGATATTAATATCCATATCTGTGAATCCCCTGAATTTGTTTGTTACAAATTCGACTATAAGAGATGCTTTGAAAGCATCGACAAGCACGTAGAAAAGTTTAAAACCACAAAAATTAAAAAACTACAACTGAATACCATGGCATATGGTGAATGGGGTTGCCTATCCCTCACCCCCACCATCACAAGGACAGAGTGTTATTGACCATGGTGCCATTTTTCAACTGAGACAGTCAACAGACGAAGGGAACATTAGTAGGTATAATCCACCCATGGAACTAATTGCTGCTCACCTGGATCATATGGATAACTTTCATGAAGGAGAGGTAGCTATTAATAAACAGGTTTTTCATCAAGTTGACCAAAACCAATTAAAAATGGGATGAGAGACTCAACAAGGGAAGTACCATCAAAGGAAGGGCAGCAGCAACAAAAAGAAGATATAAATTCACACTCTAATCTCCAACTCATTCATCCGAGTCTAAATACCTCTCTTGTAACTGATGAACATGGTCATTTAAAGACTGGGAGTGTTTTGGCCTGGAAACCTTATAATTTGGGTAACATGTATTCCGATTAATTGTATGATGTGAAGGGGGACACATTAGAACTGATTGACAGTCAGAAATCTAATTTTAAACCCCTGACACTTCTTACAATTACTTTGGACTCTAACCAAAGAAACAACAACAGCAATGTGGGTTGTGCACTGACTAGTTTTAATGAATTTTTGGATATGTCTGATACAGCGACTGTAAGTGAAAATCCTTTGGCTGATATGTAGTATAGTCCTCACACATTTTTGTCTGTTGATGAACCTGTTTTAAATGCTAAGGGAAATAATAGGATTAAAACATTAAGCCAGGAAGCATTTTCATTCAAGTTAATTACCAACACTAGTGGGGGCTTTAATATTTACAATTTCTTCCAATTTGAGGTAGACCCCAGAGTGGTAGAATTATTAGCAAAAGGGTTATCCTTTGTACCTACAAAATCAGCCAATATGGTACAAACTATCATCAATTTTAAGTTGTTCATGAGGAAACTCAACTTACAGGTCTTTTTTTAATACAGAACAGAACAACATTACACAATTTCATATACCTAGTACATTCAATCCTCCATGTAACCCATTAATTTCCACATCTAAAAAAATGTGTAAAATCGATATTTCAAGTTTATTAAATGGTAAAACTGAAAACAAGAGGAACATTGCAAGGGAGGATTGGGATGGTTTTACTGAATTCAAAAAATTACTAATAAGAACCATGAAACCAGATAAAGGGGGACAGTTGGTCATAATGGGAAATAACCATTACACCCAAAAAATGGCCAAACTATTAGACACCGATACTTATGTCCCACTTAGCTTGAATGAATTTAACACAGCAGATAAGAAAATAAAAGATTGTCTGAATGACCTGTTTATTGAACAGTTAGTTGATACATCCCTTTTGAACTACTTAACTGTGTTGGCACCCAGGACACCAGTTTTATTCGGTGTCCCTAAAATTCACAAATCCCTAACTGATCCACCAATGAGGCTGCTCGTTGATGCCCGTCAGAGTATTACTTATCCAATAGGAAAGATAGCTGATATTATATTGAAGAAATACCTGAAGAATGAGAGCCACATCTGTAAGGACTCCTGGACATTTCTAACTAAATTAAATCGACTTGCATAACAGAAGGATTATAACTTCCTGATGATTGACGTCAAGGACCTATATACTACAATCCCACAGATGGAGGGGATTGAATGGATTGATCAGTTCCTCAGGGAGAAAGGGGTACCTAGGGCTGAGATCAGATTAGTGAGTACCTTGTTGGACATTTTCTTAAACTAATAACTATTGCAAAGATCGGGGTTGCAATGGGGTCCCCATGTGGGGCCAGCTTTGCAAATACTATCATGGCCCAATTGGAAAAGGAGTATACATATATATATATATATATATATATATATATATATATATATATAAGAAGGAAAACCTATGTGAAAGGATTTTCTTCCACACTTGCTACCCGGATGACATTTTTGTCATCCATAAAGGAAATTTGGATGAAGTGGTTGAATTTATAAATTATTTGAATCAAACAACCAAATTTTTAGAGTTCACATACACTTTCCACCAAGACAAAATAGTGTACCTTGACATCCAATTAGAAAAAGACAGGGCCCAAGGGAGACTGACTTCTAAGATACGTAGGAAGACCACATTTTTAAACACTTATTTACATTATAGCAGTTCACATCCCTTTCATCATAAAAAGTCAGTAATAAAGGGCCAATTCGTATGGGCTGCAAAAATGGTGATGACTGAGAGGGACTTTACTAGAGAATGTGAAAAAATAGGTAATATGCTCATAACTACAGAGTACCCCAGGGAACTTATTATGGAAATTACCACTGAGGTCTGTTGTAAAAGGTCTAACGGTATATATAATCCATTGTTGGGAGGTGAAGTAGTGTTGAGAAACCAAGTAGATTCAAGGGATTTGGCTAAAAAAAATGATCAAGAATCAATGATATCCTCTGTCACATTTATACTGTCTTTCAGTTTGGAGAGTAAGGACATACAGGCCATAATAAAGAAGAACTGGAGTATTTTCAGCAATGATGTAGGCCTTCGAATAAAAATAAGGTCTACCCCTTCATTTACTTTCAAGAGAGGTTGCAACTTAAAAGATCTATTTCAAACTGGTTCTATACATCCAGTTGGGAATCCTGGTATGGCTAAGTACAAATTATGCAATTATTGTAAATTTATGGACATAGGCCATACTTTTTACATTAGAGATCAGCGTTACACTATAACATCTTGTAGGTTCAATTATAATTCCAGTTTCATAGTTTACTTAGCCCAATGCTTATTATGTACCGGATTCTATATCAGGAAAACTGATCGTAACTGAAAGAGCGAGTATATGAGCATTTATACAACATCAGAAAGGGGAAAAGTGAAAACACACTAGCAAACCACATTAAGCTGAACCCTACACACAGTTTTAAATTTAGAGTTATTGATCACATCATAAAAGATATAAGGGGTGGGCCAAGGTCATCATTACTAGAGAGGCTGCAATAAATGTGGCAAATCCATTTGGATGCTTGCCACTATCCAGGCCTGAATGAAACCTGTTATATACAGTGCCTTTCAAGGCTTTAGAAATTAACTAGATAATATATAGTAGGCACAGTACATACAGATGTGACAGGGGATCAAATAAATATATAAATAAATATATATGTAACATCCATACATATAGGAAAAGAGTCTTATGCAGCTTAGTTCTGGTACTAACTTAATATGCCTATTTCACTTGGTTTATTCCTTGAAAACAACTTCCTGATTCCCTTGAAATGGTAGTTTATGGCACAACATTCAAGAGGATAAATTTAAAATTTAAAATATGTTGTTGTTGCGTATGGACAGGAACATTTTGATCATTTATCAAATAATCAATTTCTTTGTAAAGCCTAGTTTGTTATTAATAAATTGTTTGGAATGCTGTTTGCTGTGATGCTGTTATGGTATTAATTAATCAATCAATTAATTAAGGGGAGGAGGAGCAAGTATGCATACAAAACCTGACTGTGTTATAGTTATCTGAAGAAGTCTAGTTACAAAACTAGATGAAAAGCGCTTAAGTTTATTGCAATTGTCAGTGTTTTCATATTTTTAAATTTATTTGTGCTATTTTATTTTATTAAGCTTTTATTTTGATTAAAGCGTTGTAGTGTCTGTCCATTCCCAACTTTTTGTATTTTCTGTTCATCGGTCGGTTGAGCCGGTTTTGTCCTTCTAATGTAAGTGCTTTGTTATAAAACTATGGATCTTGTTCAGCATAGGTATTATATTGTAAAACTACAGCTCTTGTTTCGGTGTAGGTGCTATGTTATAAAGCAATAGCTGTTGTTCTGGTGTAGGTCTATGTTATAAAGTTACATCTCTTGTTTTGGTGTAAGTGCTATATTATAAAACTACAGCTCTTGTTTTGGTGCAAGTGCTTTCTTATAAAACTACAACTCTTGATTCAGTGTAGGTGCTTAGCTATAAAGCTACAGCTCTTGTTTCAGTGTAGGTGCTATGTTATAAAGCTACAGCTCTTGTTTTGGTGTAAGTGCTTTGTTATAAAGCTACAACTCTTATTTTGGTGTAGGTACTATGTTATAAAACTACAGCTCTTGTTTCGGTGTAGGTGCTATTTTATAAAGCTACAGCTCTTGTTTTGGTGTAGGTGCTATGTTATAAAACTACAGCTCTTGTTTCGGTGTAGGTGCTACTTTATAAAGCTACAGCCCTTGTTTTGGTGTAAGTGCTTTTTTATAAAGCTACAGCTCCTGTTTCAGTGTAGGTGTTATGTTATAAAGCTACAGCTCTTGTTTTGGTGTAGGTGCTATGTTATAAAATTACACAGAGTTTATTAAAATGGAGCTCTGCGTGCTAAATTAATGTGTTGGTATTATTATATTCTTGCCAATCTCTATTCAGAATTAAGTAAGAAAAGGATACAACTGACATAAAAACAGACGGATTTATATACTAGAACCTTGTGGTTATTTTATTTAAGTGGAACTTCATTTACAAATCAACCCCCTTCATCCACCCCTGCAATTCACCTTCATGGTGAAAAATCAGTTATGTACAAATCACAATTTTATTTTATTTATATTTGTTTACTAAGGTAGTGTAGAGATCAGGAAATAAATTAAGCAAATGATTAATTAAACAACTAGATATACTTATTTTCTTAAGTCAGTGGTAATAAACATCTGTGCAACACTCTACAGATTTCTTAAAGAAGCAGATTGAAAAATTACTGTATCAAATATCTTCATTCTCGTGTTCCAGTAAAATGATTTGGAAACTGAAAATTAAAAGTAACCAAAACTTCTATTTAAAAAAGATAATAAAAGTTTATCTGTCTCCCCTTGCAAAATTCCATCACTCAGATAACCCTCTAGTTTCTACTAAGAACTCATTCATATGAATGGCCTAACTGCACAAATGATTTTTGTAACGTATTTTAAAAAAAATTAATTTTTGGTATGCTTACTTTTTTGCCTCCCTGATATTACATAATATCTTCTGACAGCAGCAGAAATGCATTAGACTACACTCACTGAAAGACATGAAAATAGTGTTTTTGAAACAAAATGTATAACATTAATTTCCCATGTCGTGATGTTTTGTATTTTCTCACAGTGCTCAGTTCTCTGGTTTGGTTCCCACTTGAGATGCCTTCTGTATATTTGTTAATCTTTGGGACCTGTTGTCTCATTGCTATGATCTTTGATTTTCAATGAGGAGCCTAGCCTAATTTCCCAATTGCCGCGAGCACTGTCAGGTTAAAGGACTTATTCCAAGTAACGCAGCAAGAAAATGAAGGCTGAGGTAATCAATCCATGTGACTACAGGAAGCAGCTTCTTAGCAAAGCATGCCCTTAATCCTTTGTGATGGCTGCCACAATTAAGATCCATAAGCAAAAGGTGGCATCTGTATGATGTTGTCTACATATTTTTCTCTACAGTTTGTTTAGTTTATGAAGTCCAGTCACTTACTTCTTACTAATAACCATTTCATTTAACAGTTAGACAATTTCTTTCTACCTATCAAGCCTTATAAATTCAAGAATTCCAAACAGCTCTGTATTTTTAGCCAGCTCATGCAGCACAATATTCATATTTTTTTTTCTCTGTTTGCTTTTATTTTCTTTCACTTCCATGCAGTCTTGTTTTATGAAACTACATTCTCTCAGACTAATTTTATATTAAAAAGGCTCTTCTGCACTCCCAGAGTACGAACTATTCAAACATTTAGTTGATATATCAACTCTTAGAGTACATATACTTTTTATTAAAAGTAACTTAATCTATAAACAGACACAAAAATCAGTAACATTAGTTCACTGCATGCTGAAAAATTAAATATACAGTTATCAGCATCATTTTCATACACTGAAATATTAAAAGAATATAACCTCACCAATAAGTAATTCATATACCACGGAGAATATCATCAGAGTATTTGACAATGCAACATGTATGGATATTTTTGTTAAAACATTCTCTCAAATACAGTTTTCTGATATCATGAAATATGTCTAATCATAGCTCAATTAAGTTCAGCATCTGTGGTTTAATTCATTTGTGTCTTTTAGTGAGGACAGCTATAAATCTGTGAGTTAAGGAAACAGCAGAATGATTCATTATGGTTAAATGCTATGATTCCCTCCCTAAGGTCACCTGCTTACAAAGAAATTTCTCATATCTGCATGTCATGGCTACAGTGGACTAGAAGCCCATACTGACTGAAGATTATACTTCACTAAATGTCTCAGCCTGGCATGGTTCTTGAAGTGTACGCTTTGTGTATACTGGTGCTATTGCTTTGTCTCTGATGATGTGCAATATAACAGCAAGTTCTTTCTTTTGTCTTTCGTATAGTATGTGGGGAAATATTCCTATGACCCACATGCACTCTCAGATGCATTTAAGTGAAGACAGAATCTTTCTCATTTTCTTATAAATGGGCATAGTATTAACGTCTTATTTATTTAGCATTTATTGACCAGAAAAGTCCAACTAGGACAGAGCCTATATTCAGCAGAGGCTCAGGGAAAAACACTCCAAACACATGTCTTTGGAATGTGGGAAGAAACCCAAGTAAACACAGGGAGGACATGGAGACTTCACACATAAGGCACCTGAGAAAGAAGTGAACCAGAGAACCTCTTGCACTTAGGTGACAATGTTAACCACTGAACCACTGGACTGTGTGGTAGTCAAATGAGCTTGTATTTCTCCAACTCATTCATCAGCTGCTTGTATTGTATATATCTTTAAAACTCATTTACTTCTCAAAATTTTCAGGATGATTGTCTTCAAACTAATTCAAACTACTGCTTATTTTTTGGCTACTTTTTGTTTCTTTTATATTAATGCCTATATCTCTAAAATGAACTTTTACTCATAAATGCTTTGAAGATTATTAATGGTAAGCTTACCAATAGTGGTAGTGCAGGCCGCTTCCACTGTATTTGTATGTGTGAGCATATGTTGGGAGTTTCCTTGCTGAATAGATAAGGCTATAAAGGGAAAGACCAACACCCATCTAGCTAGAGGTTCTTGTTATCCCAGTGGCAGTGACATGAGTACACTATTCTTTAGGTCTTCTCTAGGTTCAAGTCTCACATAAAAGATAATATTCTCCCTTCATTTCTGTGTTTCTAAAAAATACCATTAACTTATACACCTATTCTCATAGATAAAGGTATGTCTGAATCAGTCATTTTAATGAAAAACAAAATAATTTTGCTATCATTTTATGTCACAACATAAAAAGAATGAAATTATCACTTTGTATAAAATGCATATTCCTATTAGGCCTAAACTCGCACCAACACTATAAATGTATACATTTGGTAGCTTTCTAATTTTGGCAATCTAAACATAAATTATAGCAAATTACTTGTTTTCAACTGTTTTGTAAATGTTGCATTTCAGTTGGTGTTGTGTCTTTCGGCTTTTCCCGGTGAGGGGTTGCCACAGCGGAACTCCGGTCCGCTAATGATTGGCAGTAGATTTTTACGTGCTGAGTTGCTGGCCCTGACACACAACCTTCAACGAAGGTACGCCCAGTCACACATGTCTCCACACAGAAGGCGCTCTAGCTGAGAATCGAACAGGACAACAAATTACTGTGAGGCGACAACGCTACCGCAGCACCACCACCACAGTCATGAAAATGTTGCATTTCAGTAATGTCTATAAATGATTCTAAACTGAGCTTCACATTACTTGTAAATTATAATATCTCTGTAGCTTCAAGATGTTCATATAACATTTTTGGAACAAGGCAACTGGAAGGAGAGCCTTTAACTGCACACCACATTAACTAGCTTTAGCCAGGAAAAGCTGAATATTTGATATGTGTATGTGAATACCTGTCAGAGCAGATAAAATGTGCATCTTGTTTTAACATTTAAAATTACTTAACTCATTACAGCATAGTGACACCTCCAGGTGTTTCTGCAGGGGCATCCTACTGACATCTCTAGTCATCTAATACATCCTGCACATATTTGCATCTATATCCTCAAAACCATACTACATGCATACTATTGAAAGAGTTCATCTAAAGAGTACCTGATGGGTAACAGAACTGCACTGATATTTGACCTCAGTCTAGTGCTGCTTAAGAGATATTAATTGTTGTTCACATACTGTTTATTTATATTGCCATAATGTTTATATTTCATAATTGCCTTGCAGATGGGTGAATTAGCCAGGGACTTAGTTGTTTGGTAGTTGTTTGTTGATTGTTGTTTAATCTGAACTTGAGAGTTACTTTTGATATGCTTTCACATTAAAAAATTCCAGGATCATCCATTTTGTGGAAAAAAGTGTTTACCTGGTTTCTCTGAGATGAGAAGCACACCAGGAAGTTCAAAGTGTTGCTGTTTATTAGCTAGAGGACATAAGAGTAAGCTTTCAAGCTTTTTCTTTCTCTACTATAAATCAAATTTAGAAGGCTCTCTTGTTTATTTAGAGGGTACTCTGAAACATTTTTCAAATGTTTCAACTGCATCCAGAGCCATCAAAGCTAAAGTTAAAATATTTTCTAGTACTACTCTATGAACTGCTGATTTTAAGCATTTTTATAGTATTCATTTTGTTTTGTGGAAAAAAAAGTCATTTTCTAGTTCTTTTTTGCCCCCTAATCATCTTGCAGAATGGTGAACTAGCCATGGAATTAATTGCTTGGTAGTTGTTTGTTGCTTGTTGTTTAATCTGCAATTAAGAGCTGTTTTTTCAGTGCGTTTTCATTAAAAAATTCTATTGTCATCCATTTTCTGACAGAAAGTGTTTACTTGATTTCTCTGAGTCGCTAAGCACTTCAGGAAGCTTATAGTGTGGTTGTGTATTGGCTAAAGGGGATATGATTTTAAGCTTTTTTCTCTAGTATTAATCAGGCACATTTGTGTGGAGATGACCACTGAGCAGCATGGTTGGTAGTGTCCTGTATAGTAGTAAATGACTAGATAATAACATTTCCTTATTAAGTAACAATTAGTTTGGAAACCTGCTGAACAATGTGGCATTGTATGGAGTTGAGCTTAGATCAGCTAGCTTGTACATTAAGTGCACTACCATATCCTAGTACTATATAACATCTTGCCCTTAACCCTAGAACTACCCTAGGACACCCCTCGAAAAACCCAATTTTAATCCTAAACATCCAACCCCTATTATAGATCTGGACAATATTGATGTGAAATTTCCAAATGTCTCTGTGGCCAGTTTGGCAATTTTGCACATCCTGAGACAATGCAGCAATTGTCCCATGTCCTCAGACAACCAGTTAATCATTAAAGAAAATAACATAGCATATGAGAAGTGTAAATGCACAACTTCCTTGGAGGCAAAACTCTAGTATACTACCAAAACTCTCAGTAATACCTGTATTACATCCTTCACACACACACACACACACACACACACACACACACACACACACACACACACACACTCTGCTTACCACACACACACAGATTGTCATATGCTGAGCTGCTTAAAAGAAACCATCCCAAATTTCAAAGCCCTCTAAAGGCATCTAATGGCAACACTGTTCCTGAACATTTACTAAAGCACACATGAAAAACACCACCAGCCATTTCATATAAGCCTACACCCAATGGTCCCCCAGGAGCAAAGCCAATAAGGCAAACATATACTTTACCTAATACTGTTGTTGTTGGAGAATCCATTGTGAGTCACACAAAATGCCCTATTCAATAGGTTAGGCAAGGAGAAGATAATGGTTAGTTGCCTATCTGGATCCAGGATTCGCAATATCATGCACACATTCAAGTCATTGCTCCCCAGGTGCCAATATGATTCTGTCATAGTCTATGGGGGTGCAAATGACTGGAATTGTACCTCACTAGACTACATAAAAAGAACCATAGCGGATCTCTTGGAATATGATTAGTATGAGCCTTGCATTGAGCAACATTCTAACTTCGCCAAGGATGTATACTCAGAAAGATCCTAAAATAATTGATTTTAACAATTGGCTTAGTTTTTGAGGTTCCTGCCAGGGAATCCAATCACTGTAAGCATGAGAGGACATGGTCAAAAGACCACATTACTTTGCAAATGATGGTCTACACCCATCCCCCTTAAGTTTTCAGATATTGGCTAAAACGTTATCTAGCCCCTTATAGTCTTTTTTTAGTAATGCCAAAAAAGATAAAACTACAAATATAGTGAAAAAGTATACAAGCAACCTTAAAGTATTACTGACCATTGATAGGAGCCAAAACAAAAACTCCACACTCTTCAAGTCATCCTCCCTCTGTAGAATGTAGACTTCTGTGCCTTGACCGGGACTTTGCTTAAAGCCATAGAAACTATTCAAGCAGTACAAGGCTACACTGCCTTCCACACATTTACACCAAAAACATCAAAGACTGGGGCCAAAGATGGAGGTATTTTGATCTATGTTAGCAACAAAAGTATCTCTAGTTCGGTTAAACAGTATGATACCATGGAGCTCATCCACTTGCAAGTCAGAATAGATAATGTCCCTCACCATACCATGGCTATTTAGAGGTTACCATCTATTGCACCTACAGTCTCATGTCTCTTACTTAAACCTGCAATAGGTGCTCACCATCCAGACACTGTATTCATGAGTGATTTTTCCTACCCATCAATAGACTGGGAAGCATACACTGCCTCATACTGAAAGGCACAATGCTTTCTGGATTTTATTGACACAAGCACCCAAAAACAGATAATGCACACTCCAACCATAGGATCAAATGTGCTGTATCATATACTCACTAGAATGGGATAGTGTTTCACTCTCCCACCTGTGTCATGTTCTCACTTCTGCTTTGAAGTAAAAATCAACCAAGAAAATCCAGCTAAACCAATATCAGTTAGGAGCTATTCCAAAGAAAACTATATCCTATTAAGTGACAGTTTCTGAAAATTCAAGGCTCCCCTAACCATGAGACCACAGATACCTATGCAGAATTATTCACAGAGTGCCTATACCAAACATAACAGTGGATGTATAGATGCTGACATATCTATCAAAATAAACTGAAAACAAACACTAAAAACAAACAGCAATGTGGGGAAATCCTCACCTAAGCAGGGTATATAATAAAAGAAGAAAACTTGTGACCAAAACCAGCAAGAACAGCTCCCTTAAAGACAAGTGCTCTCTTATACAGCTTAACAAGAAACTAAGAGGTCTAATTAAGTCCAACAAGACCCACTATAAGGGCAGGATTGCCACACAGGGTAAAGTTGATCACAAGGCTCTCTTCAGCTATGTCTGTAACCTTAAAGGAAACACACAGCAGTGTGCTGAGCTGGTGGTGAACAGTACTGCCTACACGGATCAGGGTGATATAGCAAATCTATTTGCTGATACATTTTTATCTAAAACTTCAACCCCTCCCCTCACCCCCCTCCAGTCTGGTGAAATCCCCTAAAGCATACTTCCCCCAACAGTTAGCATAGACTAGGTGCTGGTGGCACTCACTAAGCCAAGAATACTCCATGGGTCCTAACAACATCACTGGTTACTTCCTGAACAGTATAAAACATGACCTATCAGGACCATTTGAGGTACTCTTCAACTACATCTTTGACACAGGCTATGTTCCAAGTGAATGGAGGACTGCAACAGTCAATACCTACCATAAGGGCAGACCATCAACCAACCCAGGGAACTACAGATGTATCAGTCAAATAAGTCTAATATGAAAAAACGTAGAATGAATTATCATAGAGAAGATAAACAAAGACATTGGCAACCTGCAGACACTGGACCATTCTTGTTTGTCTTTTTAAGGGAAGGTCAAGCTTACTTAAGCTGGTTAGCTTCTTTGAGAGGGTCACTAAGGCAGTGGATGAGGGTAAAACAGTGCATACTGCATATCTTGACCTGGCCAAGGCATTTGATACAATACCACATGCAGGCATTATTGACAAGTTCTTTGAGCTAGGCATTAATCCTTATGTAACACAATGAATTGCAAGTGGACTCACAGTTAGAACCCAAGAAGTCAGGATCTGTGAGGCCACATCCACCAAGAGAGCTGTCACTAACAGATTACGGCAGGATATGTACTTGGACCTCTCCTGTTTGGCATCTACTTCTCAGAATTCGAGTCTAATGTTCAAGGCCTCTGACTCACCAAGTTCTCAAATGACTGTAAAATGGGAGCTATTATAGATTTGCTGTGAGACACCAGCATCTTATAAGAGGGTTTATGACAGACAAATGACTGATGCAAAGTCATGGCCTAGTACTCAATGCTAAAAAATGCAATATAGTGCCCCTGTGGGAAACTGTCAAGCTAAGTTAATTACTTCATCAATAAAACACCTGTAAGAGTCGACCCGAGAGTAAGGGATCTGGGAACATATGTAAATAGCAATCTGGCCTTTGTTCAGCACATAGCTAAGATAGCAAGAAAATCATTCTAAGTCACCCAACTTATAGGTAAAGGTATGACATCCAGGTCCAAGTAAGTTATAGTACTAATCCAATTGTCCCTTATTAGACCATTCATTGAATACAATCCTCCATTTGGCATATATCTAACCAGGCACTTGCAACTGTTAGAGCATCTAAAAAGGTTTCTCACCAAGAGAATTCAGGGCAAGAATACTCTGTCTTACACTGATCGCCTAAATGCTCTGTCACTGTATTCAGCCTCCTACAAGCTGCTGAGAGGGGTCATTGCCTGGCTTACAGATCTTCCTCAGACTCAGTCCTGATGGATCTGTTACACGTGTGCTAAACAAACAGCACCAGAAGCACTAGATCCAGACATCTGAACTTCACTTGTGTAATAAACAAAACATGCTGGAGGGAGAAATCTGTGTCCCAAATGATAGTTCTACTATGGAGTAGACTTCCAATCCATGTAAATCAAAGTTCGTCCCTGACCCCATTCAAAGGAAGCCTTGACAACTGGATGAAAATTTTTAAATTTACCTCAGCCAGGCTCTCATGCCCCTTATAGATAGAGGCCATCAATAAGAAAAGTTTTATCATAACATCCCTCCTGACAAATCCTTAGTTACCTCCCTAATAATATTCCCCTTCATATAGGTTCCCATGATACTCGGGGAACCAAATAATTTGGAGTGCATGGCTAGATTTGTAAGGGCCCTAGTGATTGTTAGACATAACAACTTGTAAACCTATCTATATATGTGTGGTAGGATCAGTCATAAAGTCAGTTCCAAAGAAAAATGTCCTTATTCAGGACCAATGTACATTATTTTTACTTCTAATGCAATGAAAACTCTGTAAATATATAATCTGGTTGTATGCTCTATACAAAACTGAAAGAAAAAGTCATATACTCTCCCCTTGGAAAATTAGTGTAATGTAGAGTTTCAGATTATAACAAAGAAGTGACCATTAATCCTGCCATTTAGCTCCTGGGTATAAAAAGTCATGTATTGGACCAAGTTTCCAAGCTTGTAACAAAACTTTAAGGGGATAAGACAGACTGTTGAACAAAATATATTCAAAAATGTCATTTTATTTTTAGGAATGTTAAGGAAGGCATCGACAAATTTCCCTCCTAGTTTGTGGAGTTTTTGTGATGCCAAGTGTATGATTACAAAATATTACTTTGCATAGTGTAATTTACAGGATGCTCACTTCTGATGTAATTACAACATACAAAAACTAGCTGCATGTTCTACCCTAACATAAGACATATGCCTGTATATAGTTGCAAGTATAATGCAGCATGCCTATTATAGGGAACTGCCTGTGAAACCCAATGTTTGACTCCCATGTACCTTCTTAGAGAACTCTTAACAAACCCAATAAAAGGATATTTGGCTATAAAATGCACTTATGACTGTTATTTTTCCCTTAGGGATTTTACTGCAGTATAGTGCTAACATACCACATCACCCGTGACAGAAAACATCAAGTGCATATTCTATGACGTATGCATGATTTCTACCATATGTAATGACATCCAAGCAGAGGTATATTCTCAGCATATGTTCTATTTCCTAATTGTAACAAAAGGTTTACACCTAGCTATAATTAAATGAGTATGAAACCCTACTTTTGGTAACTATGCATAAATGGCCAAATATCAGTCCATTCTGAAACTTCTTATGTGACATTTCACAAAATTATCATAGGATGCTCAAATACAAACACACCTAAGAATATAATTCTACATTTAGGAAAAAATTAAGAAGCTCGGTGATGAATTTCATTACAGCACATTGTTTATTTTTGCCCTTCCATAAAGTGACAATCATTTTTTTTTATTATTGAAGCTTGTGGGATTTGCTCTACTGTAACATCAAGTTAGCAAAATGTACTCTGGATATGTATTGCATGTTCACCTTGAGCAGTCCTCATATACCAACCCCAAAGATAAATCAAGTAACATGCACCAGAGTATAACAGTGAAGTGATTGGATATGTAAAAAATAAAATATCTCAAACTCCTTTAACATAGGTTCATAGGTTCATACTAGGCTATCTGCCCTAGGGCATTTATAAGCCTAGCCAGAGGCTTGTCCACTACACCCTTAGGTTAGGTTGAAGAATACTACCCATTAGTTTGCCATGCCTCTGTCCAGCAGTGATACAGAGATGATCGTCCCCACTGGTCAAGATTCCTCTTGAACAGAGCCAAGCCAGCGACCCGGGTCTCACATGGATCGATGGGCATTCCACAGCATAGGAGCCCTGGGTGATGAATCTGTCGTCCCAGTCCCTATTATATATTAGTGTCCGGTTGAGGTAAGTTTTTGCTCTTGTGGCTCTGGTGGATTTGATTTTTTGAGGGTGGGCATGCATTAATAATAACGTGTTGACATATCTTGTTGTCAGGCACAGGTCACCTCTGAGCAGATGGTAGGCATATTTTTTGAGCCCCTATCCTTTTGGTGAGGATTTTTGGGTCTTTTCCTGCAGGTGTCGGTAAGAGGTAAGATACATGGGGAATGGGGCATGTATCTCAATCATTGGTGATAAGTGAAGAAGACAGGGGAACAATGACCTCCCTTGATCCAGTCTGGAATCCTTCATAAATCAGTCAGGTGGGCAAGAAGGTCCCTCCTAACCACTTGGTGTGAGTGTCAAAAAAGAAAAGTTTACTGTCAACTTGGGTCCCTCCCTGATAACCCTCTTCTGTGCTTAATGGATTGCCACCTATGTGGGGTAAGGCTAGATTAAACAGCACAGCCTTATGTGGGTTTAGTTCCTCATTGTTCACTGAACCTGTCTGCCAGTATGTTTTGCAATGTCTGTGGGTGCAGTGATTTTTGTATCATTTTGGACTAATTCTGAGCATATCTGGGAGTTTCCACCCAGATTTCTAACATAGCTAAAAGGCCTTAGTCTTGTCTCTTGAGTCCCTTGATGATTTTTTCTCAAAAGTTGGCTTGGATGATTTGATCAGTCTTCCCTAGATGTTTTTTCTTTATCTTGTCTCAGCTTTTCTAGCTTTGTTGTAAAAGTTTGTTTTATGGGGTCCACCAGATTGGGGGTTGGCTGCTTGGTGGTGGTGGAAAGGGTGATTTTATTTGGGATTGCTTGATCCATGCAATCCCTGGAGGTCGTAGAAAGCATTTTGTAAGGGATTCAGCAGCGTGGGTTGTGGTTTCCAATGGCTAGGACCATACACCAGTCTTTAAGTGTGAAGTTGGCTTTTGAGAAGTTCTTCACTGTGGTCTTTATCCAGTGAGATATTTTTTTGGGTCTGATCTCACCATGAGGGATATACTTCCCGTGATGTTTGTGATGATCAGTTAGTATATTTTCACCCTCTTGTGTGAATGGTGACAAGTTGTTTCCATAGCATTTGAGTTTATAACCCAGGAACCTTTTGGCCAGGGGTGTGGGGCTTGTAAATCTTCCCCAGTCCATGTTTGGGTTGAAGAAGTCACCCAATATGATGGTGTGTTTGACATTTATACTCCAGTCAGTGTCTCTAGAAGGCTGTGTGTGTGGGGTTCCTGAGAGGGAGGGCTCTGTAACATGCTACACAAACTGTAGAGCAGTTTTGCCTATGGTTAATTGCACCTGAATGGTCTCTGATAGCCTCTGAGTTGCCACCAGCCTGAGGTGTGGGTATCCTTTGATGAATATGGATACACCCTCCTTTGTGGCATAATTCTTGGTCTTGGTGAAGATACTATACAGGGGGTCAGGTCATCATACCCCCTGCTCCTTTATGTCTCTGGACAATGACTGAGTCATACTTTGTACTTGCTGTGGAGTGACCTGAGTGCTTGTGTTATGTGGCCAGTGTGGTGACCTATCACCTATGACAAGTGTGCATTGTGTTATTGTGTGTGGCGGCCTGGGCTGCTGTGCACTGGTTGCACTGACTTTGTGATCTATGTGTTGCTTGTGTGTGAGGTGGGTGGCAGTTGTTTGGGTGCTTCTGAGAGGCCTCTCTGCTGTTTTGGTATTTTTTTGATCAGTGCCTCTGAGTATGTCTTTGTGTGTTTATGTGTTTGATTTGTAGTTGTGATAGTTCTATGTGAGACTGGGTATGAGGCAAAATTGTAACATTGCCTCAATATATTATTCACCCCAGGAGAGGAGAGAGGCAACAAGCAACTGACCTTTGACATGCTAGAAGAAATGAAAAAGTTTGCTGTGTAACTTTGATCAGAAAGGACCTATAGGGAAGTGGGTACTCAAGGGGTTTTTAAAGTAGTGAAGTACTTTGTATAATATAAGTGCTTTACTGACTAAAAAATGCTTTAGCAGATAGAGAATAGACTGTTTATTGCTAGATAGAGCAGTTCTAAGGGAAAAAAATGAAGCAGAGCAAAACGGAGCCAGAAATAGTTTAACCTTAACCTTGTTTAACCAGCTGCCCGCTCTGGTGTCTAGTGGCAACTCCAAATCTAAATGCAGAAATAAGTCAGTAGTCAGGCTAGCACACTTTAGTGGGGTGCCAAGCCAAAAAATTAACAGCAAACAAAAACTTTTAGACTCTTGAATGAGACTAATTAGACTAAAAATGTACTTTTAAGTGCAGATAATAAAATGCAGTAAATAACTATGAAAAACAGTTAAAGCTTGCTCTAGGTAAGCAGTAGAAGGTAAAACAAATATAAAAACAGCAGGATACCTCTGTAGGGAAGACTCAACAGGACCACCGTGGGCTTTGTCTGAGCAATATTTCACCAGGGAAAAAGAGAGCTAGAAAATGAAAAAAATGAATTAATTACTACAGCTTCTTGTGCTGAGGTCACTTCCCTCAGGACAGGCTCCCCCCCCACACCCACTGGTGAGCTAAACTTCCTTCTATCAAGTAAGGCAATGGACAAACACAAGAACTACAACACAGCCCAGGATACACAAAGGCCTGTAAACTGGGTCTACTAGTTTAGGAGTATTTTTTTTTTTTTTTGTTTTTAAATAAACAATTAAATTAAACAGCAAACAAATACTTTTCGACTTGCATTAGACTAATTTTGACTAAAATGTACTTTTAAGTGCAGATAATAAAAAAATGCAGTAAATAACTATGAAAACAGTTAAAGCTTGCTCTAGGTAAGCAGTAGAAGGTAAACAGTTCTCTGTAGCCAGGAAGACTCAACAGGACCACGTGGAGCTGTGTACCTATGACTGTTATTTTGTCCCTAGATACTTCACTGTAGGTGAATGATGAGCTTGACTACATCACATTTTTCTGCTCAGAGCAGACAGTAATACCATAACATTTGAAAAACAGAAATACTGTCTTATCTGATGAAATATGCATAATACATTACTTTTATGTCTGCTGTCATGACAGCTTAAGAAAGATAAGAAGTTCCCTATAGCCCTGCACGGTGACTCCAACCAGTTTAAAGAAGTATCTGTTTCTCTGAAAACTTGGACCATAATATTACTGAACGTATTAAGTATGCCTGCAGTGTAGGTTATGACTGAAACATCGGTCTTCTCTCTCTTAAAACTCTGGCATATAAATTAAGGGATTGCACATTACTGGGCCCACCTTCTGTCCTCCTATCCTTTCAAGTATTTGCTTAATCACAACTGCTTAGATCTGTGCCCCTTAAAAAAGTTACTCTACCTATCCTAGTCAAGGTACTATAAAACAACAAAGCTGTACTCTGCTTAAAACTCACTTGCCTCTCTGCTCTACTTACCCTCATTTGAGCTGCAGTTGCTGGTTGATTGATTGGTTTCCTATTTACACTACCTAGACATGTCCTGGCTCAGGAAAGTGTCCTCCATTATACCTATTCAAGCCATGCAATATAAAATTATACCTATCCAATCCACTCAATCTAAAATTACCCCACCTTCACCTTACATCCAAACATAGTTTACTTATTCCTCAAATACAAAAGGAACCATTTTTGTAAAAGATCTCTGTAGCTCTACTGTTTGCCGTAGCGTCCATCCAGTAGTGTGGTCACCCAGTATGTTTAATGTAATTAAATGTGTTTTTTTACTCCAAATCAGCTGTCTCTGTTAGGATATTTTACAGGATTACTGTAAATGGATGTTTGTGCATGTTACTGCTTTAATTGATTCGCGGACTACATTATGATCGCTCCTATGAGGTTCATGTTAAATCTATAGGTTTACACATGCTGAATTACAGTAGTATTGCTTTCTGTGTCACATATATTTGCAGATATAATTTAGACCTGTAACCAGCATAGCTCTGAATGCTGATAAGGTAGAAATGCAATGCATCTCCACAACACTGCTGAACTAATCATGACCGTAGGATAGAAATACATTATTTTAGTAGTTTTTACAAGTTATTAAATATTTTGTCTCAGTTTGTTTGTTGCAAATGCAATATCTGTAGTTCATTGAATGTTTGACTTGGAATGAAATGCTTTTTGACTCTCAGAGTGTTAATGGTTGCTAAATGATACTACTTGGTCACTAGCAAACTTAATGTGTTCCATACAGTTGTATGCTGCCTTAGGCTATCTTACCATCCTTGATTGTTATTTTACTATTACAGTCCATTGTATAAGCCTTAAAGAATCTGACTTGAACTATATTTATATTTAACCTACCACTCTCATAGCTGTTTACTCCCTGTCTTCTAAGTCTAATTAACATAGTAAAAAATATTATAGCTTATCTCCCTGCCTTATTCAACCTTCCTAGATATCTTAGCTCTTGACTATTATCTTCAATTAGTTTCTCTCCCTGTTTTCTACTCTTCCTCCCCTTTACTTAATCATGTCTCTCTTTTTTAAGTCCCTATAGCACTGCACAGTGACTCCTACCAGTTTAAAGAAGTGTCTGTTTCCCTGAAAACTCAGACTGCAGCATTACTGAACTTATTAAGTCTGCCTACAGTGTAGGTTATGACTGAAACATCAGTCCTCTCACTGTTAAACTCTAGCATATAAATCAAGGGCTTGCACATTACTTGACCCATCTTCTGTCCTCCCATCCCTTACAGTTCTTGCTTAACCAGAACTGCTTAGATCTGTTCCCCTTAAAAAGTTTCTCTACCTATCCTGGTCAAGCTACTATAAAACAGTAAAGCTGTACTCAGTTTAAAACTTAATTGCCTCCCTGCTTTACTTATCCACATTTTCAACTGCAGTTGCTGGTTGATTAATTGATTGCTTTTCAGCTGCAGTTGCTGGTTGATTAATTGATTGTTTTTGTTCATGCTACCTAGTGATATCCTGGCTGATCCCACTCCGTTTTTCCTCGCTACAAATGGGCTTACTCCACTCACCTACCCTACCCCCATTCCACCCAACCCCCACTTACCCTAACTATATATTTAAGCATCCTGCACTCTCCCACTAATTATCCAATCACCACCTAACACCTCTCCCTCATATTCCTCCCTCCTCTCAGACCTTAAACTGCATCCCACTCTTTAATCTCAAGTCCTCACTTCTCTACACATTTATAGCATTACCTTTTCTCCAACACCAAAGACCTCTCACTCAAACCCTCCCCAACTACCTAAACATTATTCTAAATTTGATAGTGACTTCCTTATTACTTTTGCTCACCTCCCTTTCATCTTATCATACAAACTTTCACTATTTAAAACCAACAGTAACCGTATCCCAATTCAATAACAACCAGTTTATCTCTACATCATTTACCATCTCTCCCTCACTACACAACATCTCATTTACTCACCTATTGCATTACAAAATATTCCAAGTACTGCCACACACTTTGTTATGCTTAAACTTAAACATCTTAATCACAAGTTCTTTGTTCCCAAACCCAATCCATCAGTCAACATACTCTTGCTAACAGGTGACATCCAGCCTAAACCAGGGCCATCTACATCACACCCTGTCTCTGCTCAATCTACTGCTCAACCCAACTAGCTTCTACTCCCACCCATGTTGCATCCCCATCTTTCTGTATCCCTACTCTCAATTTTCCAAAGAACTTATCTTTCTATCCATCAATGTACAAAGCCTATTGAATACATTTACTGACCTTCATGCATGGATTTCAAATTATTTCCCTCACTTATTAGCACTATCCGAAACCTGGCTTAAACCTCATATCACTACCACAGATATCCTACCCCCTGGCAACAACGTCTACCGACTAAATAGAACCTCAAAAAAAGGTGAGGTGTGGCAGTCCTATACTTTGACTACCTGACCCTCTTTCCCCTACCTACTACCATACCAGACTTCCACCCTGCAGACATTCTTATTCTAAACTGCCACCTAAACAATCACAAAAAGCTTGCTATCACCTCAATATATAACCAGCCTGATGAGAACATCCCTATCACTGAAAACATACTTTCCTGGGTGTCACAAAGTATAGCCTACGACACTATCTTGCTAAGAGATGTAAACATTGACTGGAATACCCTTGATACCAACTCCCCTGCCCAAAGCATACATTTTTTTGGTTTAACTCAGCTAAATACTACCCCTACAAGACTCAACAAAAACTCCTATAACAGCACAACACTTGACTGGATCCTAACTAGTGACCCCCATCTCTATCACAACCCTAGAACACTTCCTGATGCCTTGGGTGATAAATTACCCATAAGTATACAAAGATATACTCCCCAGCAAATTAAATCAGATCTAGACAAGTTCTGCTGTAAACTCACTGACTTCAACCCCACCATTCTCAGTGATAGACTCTCTTCTATTAATTGGTCTAACCTATACTCACTTCCTCTCAATGATGCTGTACTTGTGTACTTGAATTCAATCACATCTTTTGTGGCATACTCAACTCACTAGCACCCCCTTGCAAAATAAAAATAGCATCAAACTATGCCCCCTGGATCAGTAATGATACTCGTAAACCAATGTACAAAAGATACTCCGCTTAGAAAACATGGCAAAAAAAAAAAAATCTCTCACTTGTCACCAGTTATTTAAAGAACTAAGAAATCATACCAAAAACAAATATATAATGATAAGAAAGCATTCTATCTCAAGGCATAATCCAGTCATCAGTTCAACCCCAAAAACATCTGGAGAAATATCAACTCAATCCTTCACCTTGGTAAACCTCAATCTCCTATCCCCTACTCTAACCTTGCAGACCAAGACACTGCTTCTCTCCTTAACCAGTTTTTTATTGAAAATGCCAACAATAACCCCCTCCTGAAAAACACTACCTCAAACCACAGATAATGAAACCTCTTTCTCTCTCAACCCAATCTCAACCTCTTACGTAAAGTCTCTCCTTCTAAAATGTAAACCTTGCTCTCCCATTGCTGACATACCCCAACTTTCTCAAACTAGCAGCTAACATTACTGCCCACCCAGTCTCAATACTTATCAATAGATCTATTAAAGAAGCTACTGTGCCCAACATCTAAAAGTCTTTCTACGTAATTCCCCATCACAAAGGTGGCAACTCCACTGACTGCTCCAATTATAAACCCATTGCTATACTTTCCCCACTATCCTAAAATCTCGAAAAATGCATACATAACTAGACACTGAAATTCCTCATCCACAATAACCTCCTGAATCCTACCCAACATGGGTTTTGACCATACCACTGTACCTCTACAGTCCTTCTATGCTTTACTCACACTATTGGTGAAGCTAGAGATAAACTGGTCTCATGTCTGTTGTTAGATGTTTCAAAAGCATTTGACACAGTATCGCACTCCAAGCTACTAAACAAACTGGCTAACATAAATCTTTCCACCCAACTCTCTCTTGATTCTCCAGCTATCTCACAGACAGACTACAATCAATCAAATGACAGCCTTCTTGCTCTACTTTTTTGCCCATACACACTGGTGTAAACCCAGGGATCTATCCTGGGACGCCTTCTTTTTAACACCTTTACCAATGACCCCCATTCTTCCACTAACCGATCTACCCTCATACAATATGCAGACAACTCAACTCTGATCACATCCTGAAACTCAATCTCACACCTTCAGACACATACACAACAATCTTTTCTTTCAGTTGATAGCTGGCTAAATGAAAGTCAGCTTATTTTGAATTATAAAACAACAAAACTCCTTCTCTTTCTCCCCAAGACCAGTGATCACCTTAAGCTCTCCTTCTCCATCTCTTCCCTAAATAATACCATCATTAACATTGAAACTCACACAAAATTACTAGGAATGGTAACTGACAACCAGTAAAATTTGAATTACACATCCAAGAATCGATTAAGAGAACTAATCAAAAACTTGGTCTCCTATATTGCAATAAAAAAATTGTATCCTCTGATTCCAGACTCTCCCTGGCCCAAGTCTATCTACTTTCTAGCCTCCTCTATGGAGCCCCATTTCTCGCTAACCTTAAATCCTGCCTGCACTCCAAACTGTAACAAACTTACAATAAAATCACAAAATTTGCACCTAACTTACCTAATTCTACCCACTACTGCCCTTCTCTTAATAAGCTACATTGGACTGAATTTTCCCATCATCTCATATTATCTCAACTCCATATAACCCAGTTCCTTGTTAATAAACCCACTGCTTGTGCCCCTCTCTCCAGTCTAGTCGCCTACTATACCCCTTCCCATCCATTACACAGTACTGGCAAGTTCCTTCTTCAAACTTATAGGTCCAAAATGAACGTTTGCAATGTTTTATATAATTCCTCCATAACAAGATTCTGGAACAAGTTCACTGCCAATTTACGTAGCATTACACAAACTAACAGCTTTAAAAAAGAACTACAAAACTTTTGCCAGAAAACATGGTTATGCCCCTGCCAGGACCCTAACTAATTCTTATTCTATCATCTGTCTCTCCCTCTTTTGAGCAGTAAGTTGTTTTGGCTTTGCCATATTTAGATAATGGTATTAAACTATATAATCTGTATGAATATATCATGCTTATATTGTTACTATTACTTGTGTCCTTTTTCTGACATACAGTACTATGCAATCTTACTATGTATGTATACTGTGAAATTGTCTTTGTTTACTTTTTGTGAAACCTATTGCTGTAAAGTAAAATTGTCATTATTCTTTTTATGGAGCTTTTCTACTCGGGTCTCCACTGAAAATGGGCCTGTGCTCAGATGGGCCAACATGGTTAACAAATGTGAAATAAATAAAATATTCTTTATGTGTGCCTCATTTGCCTACAGTTTGACTTTGAGCAAGCCACATAATCAGATACTTGGGAATAAATGACAGTTTGGGATAGGTTACTCAATTGTCCCTAGTACTGCAAGATAAATAACTAACTAAGAAATATGAATCTAATCATGGTCATGCATTATATACCTACCCTTAATGGAAGCACAGGGTTCTAGCCTGCCAGACTGTTGATATGAAATCTATTTTTGAGCTTTCCTCATGAACCATTCATAGCTATGACTAGCATAATTTCCTTAGAGAGTACAGCATAATTCTGAATTTGACCCCTCTACAATGTCCTTGTCAGCACATGGAGATTTGTTATGGTACACATCCAATGACATAGTAAGGTGCCTTCTCTGGGGAAATATGTATGATGTGCACTTCCCAAACTTCAGATGAGATGTTGCTATCATGTGGAGACGTTATCTGATTAGACACTAAACTGAGGCTCCTTTCTAAGTGCAACTTATCAAAAAGTGTATGGGAAGTTTCCAAGTATCATGGTCAAATTTTCCTTAGTAAATATGTAGCAGACATATAATGCAATTCAATTTTGAGCCGAAACAATTTATCCAGCACTAAAGGAATGCAAGTATAATGTGATATGTCAAACTGTGACTGTGATATGTTTGTGAACCCCTTTATAAGGGACGTGTATATGAAGGCCATAGGTCAGTCTCTATATTACTTATTCGCATCTGCAATATTATACCCAAGTAAAAATGCATCTGCTACAACAGCATCAATAAAATGAACATACAGTATATGGTTATGTAATATTTGATTGCAGATTCATTTTACAGACACGAAAATACAAATAACTGAAACTAAATTTAACTGAAAGTAATTTGACTGGAAAGTCATTTCCTCAAAAAATTGTAAAAGTCCATAGATGGCAATTTTGGTATTGTTTTTATTTTTGGAGATGTAAGGGAAATAATTTAGAATATTTTTTGTGGGTTGTTCATCTGGACTACTGTATTCTACCCTCAGATCTGTAGATGTTTAAATTTGGGTGCCAGCACTTATTCACTGCATGTGGTGTTTTTTTTTTCTTTTTTTCTCCAAAGAAGTGCAAACATGGAGTTATAATATATAAGTTCAGGGGGAAGGCAAAGCTGCTTATCTGGGGTAGGATGCATAGGGCTTGCCACCTACAAAAAAAGCTTCTAATGATTATATATATATATATATATATATATATATATGCTGCGTAGAATGTTTTTGATGAAAGGATTTTCATTCAAATGTAGTTTTGATCATTTGTATCATCTGATTTTTTGAAAGTAAATTTATCTGTCTTTAATTTAAGGGAATCATGTATAATAAATGTATGTATTATATGTCTATCTATATATAATACATGTATGATAATGTAACTATGTCTTTCAGACTGAACATGTGTGGCATTTGTGGAATACTGCTTATACATGCCAGTCCAATATATGTATATGTAAGCAAACTGTTGCAGAAACAGACCTATAGGCAACGTCAGAAAAGTAGGGAGAGATGGATGAAGGCAGATCTCTGTTATGGGAGCTGCACTGTTATACATATGCATAGGTGCACATGCATATAACATGTGCCTAAATGGATGACTGTATGACATTAATATTGCAGCTTACAGCTCCTCATGTGTGCACATTGCAGTCAAGTACATATGGTAAGGGTAGAGATTACATAATACATGCACACAATTGCTTATTTACTACAGCAGAATGCCCATATGCTCCAAGGTATTTAGAGTATTCAGAACTAGCATGCACATGCTTCTCATACTGTGTTGATATACATACATGTGAGAATATCTTACAAGTTGCTGTTAAAAAGGTCTGCACAAAGGACTACATTGCCATATAGTGTCTGTCCTCTCATTTATCACAGAAGCCAAGGAGATGTCAGTGATTTATCATTTGATTGTGTGGTATGTATGACATTTTGAACATGTGGGAGAGATGGGATACTTTGAAAGTGTTTTGGATAGTGTGTGTGCTACCTGAAAAATATGCATGAGTTTATTGTAACTCTGATAGTACAGTCACAAGTGCTCTTTCTTGATTGTCTTCATTCCAGTTATTGTCTGTCATCACTGGATACAATGAAATGCATTGTGGCTTTGCAAGTAGGCATGTTTTGTGAGCACAGTGGTATGTGATGCACAAGGTATGTATAGTGACCCCTCTGTGTAGCAAAATGTGTTCCATAGCCCTTGTCCTCTAGCTGCATATCATACATACAATACAGTTATGACATGCACATAGACACATGTGCTACACCAGCACAGGGTGCACATGATGCTTCCTTATGTTAGTCCACACTGTTAGCTGTTCCTGTGTACCTTTCAGCATGCCCATGGCATATAAGATGTATGTCATTTATACTGATGCACAGCAGTCTAAATTTAATGTGTGGCTCCTTAACTACTGATGGCTGTGATACCACCTTCTCCAAATGTCATGCAGATTTAATGTATTTGTGCCAGCATGTTTATTTGAAAAGCCTAGGACTGTAATTATACATTGCATTGTTGGCACAGTGACAGCATTCCTAGAGTGGTTGTACTCACATGCCTTGTTAGTTAGATATGCTGCATATGTGAAGACTGCTCAACCCTTTACGATACCAGATTTGGCTACACTTCTACACCAGTTTTTTATGCTACATGTGAATCTGAAAATTTTTAGTTTATTTGGCTACCTGTGAGGTTTGTGAAGCATACTATGTGGGTTTAACGTCCAGGAGACTCAAGGACCACATATACAACCATAATTACGATATCAAGAAAGGGATATTGACTAATGCTCTCGCCAAGCATAGTCATATGTTCCCTAAACATCATTTTAAATTTAGGGTGTTACAAATAGTACACACCAGTATAAGAGAAGGTAATAATATGGGGTTCCTTGAGTTGACTGAATTGAACTGGATTTTGAGATTGAAGGCACACATTGAACCAGGTTTAAATCAAGCCCTAAGTATAAAACCAGCGTTACTAAGGCGCAGGTAGCTGATTTAGTGTGTCTATGATGTACCAGTGTTTGTGGAACTTATTTTCTTCCACGCATTTGTTGTTCATATTTGATATATTGCTTCCATGTATTTAACATCTTTAGGTTCCACGTATACTTATTATTTCTCTATAGTTTAGACCTTGATGTCCAGTCTATTATATTATATATCCACATGGGTAGTTGCTATTAGTAAAGTTTGGCAGTTTGCCATTGTCAAGATGTCATGAGAAAGGTAGACACTTTGCCTTTTTTTCCTGCTATTGATTTTTGTGGGCAGGTTTTAGTTTATAACTATGCATTTCACGTATTTATAAAGTTTTATTAGATTCCTTATTTATAATAATATATATTTTTATTTCTTATTGTAATAGTACCGATTTTTAAGCAATATAATATTGAGATATACACATTTAATATATTTATTTATGTATTATATATGAGCAGATGAAGTGAATGAAATAAGACTGCTTGAAGTGATTCAATTAATTAGTTAATTGAATGATTTTTAATGGAGATTGAATTTAATTGATTAATTCTTTAATTAATAATGGTTTCTTAGTATAAATAGATGCATATTTGATTCATTGTTGAAACCTGAGGAAGCGTGCCATTGTGGTACGTGAAAGCGCTAGTTCCAATAAAATCTTTTTATCTACAGTATCGTGGTGGTTCCTTACAATTTTGTATTTACTGCTCTTCCTGTTCGCTTTGTCGGGAACCTTTGGATGGTGATAGTTTGTTTGTTGCTGCTACTTCTTTTGTTCTTCTACAATATTCACCATCACACGATGGAGCCTTCCACTATCGAGCTGGACTATAATCCTTGGAATAAGAACAGTTCCATTGATTGGAACAATATATTTCACCAACGTGAGAATCCTCTTTTAAACATGGAGTTCCATATACCAACTATCAGTGCCAGAACAGGTACCGTGGAAAATCTGCAGGACTTTTTTAATGTTTTGAGACAATTAGAAAATGATCTTTACAAGTTGCATAGATTTATATGGCAGAGGAGACACCTAGAGGCATGCCTTCATTTTAAGGTGATACCTCGGGGCATGCGAATACTATGCATGCCTAGCTATGGTGATAGTCACCCCGAATTATTGAGAAGGTGGCAGCAACTTAATATAGATTTCAGTATGCAATACATCAAATTACTGATTGAATATTTTTCTCCTATTGAGTCCGAACTAATTACCAAGGTGGAGACCTTACATCAAGACATATTGCACTCTTACAAGGGTGAAATATATGACTCTAAACTTAATAATATGTTCAAACAGGTTGCTATGTATAGCGAAAGGCTAGAACAACTGAAATATAAAAAACTCAGGAGAGACTATCAGGATTTCACTACTGGGCAAATTTTTGTATGGCCCAGGTATAATAATGGTTCTGAAGTGCCACTCAATGAATCTGCCAACATGAATAACCAACATGCTGAAATGATTGAGAATGTCGAATCTACGAGTACCGTGAGTATGGTGATGACGTCATCTGACATCACCAGCAGCGACAGTCCATTACCAACTGGCGAAACTCCACCATGTAACCAGTTAGCTCTCAAAACTACTTTTCCCCTGGGAGCAAGACAGAAACTCGGAGGGAATCCAGCATCAGGTCCTTTTTTACAGCTACCGGTCCAATACAGAACCAGGGCAACGACGCGCTCGGAAAGTCGGGGAAGAGGAAAAAGGAAACATTCAGGCGAGACCATGGAGCTGAGGTGGAAGAACAAGAGTTGAAGCGATTGTTCTTTAATTTATCACCACGAGAGTTAACTGCAGACGAAGAAGATCTTTTGAACAAGGGTTTATCATTTATTCCCTCGCAAGGGAGCAACCTCTCGGAACTATTGATAGACTTGCGACTTTTTGCAAGAACATTATCATTGAAGGTACTTTTTCATGATACTGAAATGCCTCGTTTGAATGCCAACAATAATAATTATAGAAATAAGAGTATGTTTGTTCCACCATTACCCAATACTGTGGATTGTTTTGTACGTTCCTGTGAAAAAGATTTATATGCGTATTTTGCGGAGAACAAACATAGGGGTATTTTTCATAACTTAAATGCTAATATGAGAACTTGCCATAATGGTTTGCGAAATGACAAAGAGTTAACTTTTAAACCAGTAGATAAGGGCGGGGGAGTTGTAATGATGGGAACCTTGTTATATATTGAATTAATGTCTATAATGCTTGAGGATGATTCCGCCTATAAATGTATAGAGAAGAAAGACATAATACATATAGTGAAACAGGTACAAGATTCCTTGTTTGACCTTCTCATGTGCAGACAAATTGACAAAGATTTATATGAATATCTGTTAGTTGACTTGCCTCTTATACCTGTGATAAAAGGTCTCCCTAAAATGCATAAAGGAATATTTCCACCTCCATTACGCCCAATAGTATCGGGAGAACAATGGGTTACGGAAAGAATTTCTATATATATCCAATCTATGTTGGGCCCACTAGTTAAAAAGATACCCACGATCCTTAAGGATACCTATGGGCTGTTGAATGAGCTGCAAGATGTATCTGTTACATCTAATATATCCTCTCAGACCATTTTAGTATCGATGGATATTAGGAATTTGTTCACGAGTATCCCCAATGATTATGGGATAGAGGCCATAAGGGAATTTCTATCTATAGACAATACATTAGATAAGACCTGTCAGACTCTAATATGTAGTCTTCTTGATATAGTCCTAAATAATAATGTGTTCTTATTTCCAGATAAGATGTATGCACAGACATGGGGAGTAGCCATGGGCACTCCCTGTGCTAATTTGTACGCTAACCTGGTAATGCATCAGTGGGAGAATAGATTTCTATTTAATAATGAAAGGTTTAGTAATGTCCTTCTATATAAGCATTTCGTGGATGACATCCTAATATTTTGGAATGGGAATGCAAATTCATTGTTAGAACTTGTCTCATACATGGAGTCTACCACAACTTTCCTGAAGTTTACAATGGTACAGTCTGTTAATAGAATTGATTTTTTGGATTTAACGATTATAAAAGAATTAAATGACTGCATTTCCACCACGATTTTTAGGATGTCATGCTGGAGAAATGCCATTCTCCATTACACTAGTATGCATCCACGGCACATATTTCGAAATGTGGTCAGGGGACAGTTTATGAGAACGATACGTTTATGTAGCCAAGTAGAAGATAGGAACTCACAGCTAGAATTAACAGGGAACTTTTTTATAGATAGGGGTTACCCACATACTTTGGTAAACAAGTTAAAGTCTTCAGTATCTGGAACCCATTCTAATGTGAATATGGGACCGGGCATTCATATACAAGGCTTTAGAATGCATCAACATGACACAAGATTGGCATTCACAACCAGATATACAAATGATATTCACCATGTTAATGATATTATAGCTAACAACTGGAGGATTTTGTTATTGGATCCACTCATTGCACAGATTGTTGGAGATAAACCAACCTTCAGATATAGAAATAACAAAAATCTGAAGAGGTTGCAATGCAATGAGAAAATGGATGGTCTTAGACTGGATATTAGACAACTATATAGAAATGGAACATACCCATGTGCTAGGTGTAATATGTGTAAGTTCATATCGAAGGTTCAACCCTTTACGATACCATATTTGGGCTACACTTTTACACCAGTTTTTTATGCTACATGTGAATCTGAAAATTTAGTTTATTTGGCTACCTGTGAGGTTTGTGAAGCATACTATGTGGGTTTAACATCCAGGAGACTCAGGGACCACATATACAACCATAATTACGATATCAAGAAAGGGATATTGACTAATGCTCTCGCCAAGCATAGTCATATGTTCCCTAAACATCATTTTAAATTTAGGGTGTTACAAATAGTACACACCAGTATAAGAGAAGGTAATAATATGGGGTTCCTTGAGTTGACTGAATTGAACTAGATTTTGAGATTGAAGGCACACATTGAACCAGGTTTAAATCAAGCCCTAAGTATAAAACCAGCGTTACTGAGGCGCAGGTAGCTGATTTAGTGTTTCTATGATGTACCAGTGTTTGTGGAACTTATTTTCTTCCACGCATTTGTTGTTCATATTTGATATATTGCTTCCATGTATTTAACATCTTTAGGTTCCACATATACTTATTATTTCTCTATAGTTTAGACCTTGATGTCCAGTCTATTATATTATATATCCACATGGGTAGTTGCTATTAGTAAAGTTTGGCAGTTTGCCATTGTCAAGATGTCATGAGAAAGGTAGATACTTTGCCTTTTTTTCCTGCTATTGATTTTTGTGGGCAGGTTTTAGTTTATAACTATGCATTTCATGTATTTATAAAGTTTTATTAGATTCCTTATTTATAATAATATATTTTTTATTTCTTATTGTAATAGTACCGATTTTTAAGCAATATAATATTGAGATATACACATTTAATATATTTATTTATGTATTATATATGAGCAGATGAAGTGAATGAAATAAGACTGCTTGAAGTGATTCAGTTAATTAGTTAATTGAATGATTTTTAATGGAGATTGAATTTAATTGATTAATTCTTTAATTAATAATGGTTTCTTAGTATAAATAGATGCATATTTGATTCATTGTTGAAACCTGAGGAAGCATGCCGTTGTGGTACATGAAAGCGCTAGTTCCAATAAAATCTTTTTATCTACAGTATCGTGGTGGTTCCTTACAATTTTGTATTTAATGTCTATCTATATATAATACATGTATTATAATGTAACTATGTCTTTCAGACTTTACATGTGTGGCATTTGTTGAATACTGCTTATACATGCCAGTCCAATATATGTATATGTAAGCAAACTGTTACAGATACAGACCTATAGGCAAAGTCAGAGAAGTAGGGAGAGATGGATGAAGGCAGATCTCTGTTATGGGAGCTGCACTGTTATACATACGCATAGGTGCACATGCATATAACATGTGCCTAAATGGATGACTGTATGACATTAATATTGCAGCTTACAGCTCCTCATGTGTGCACATTGCAGTCAAGTACATATGGTACGGGTAGAGATTACATAATACATGCACATAATTGCTTATTTACTACAGCAGAATGCCCATATGCTCCAAGGTATTTAGAGTATTCAGAACTAGCATGCACATGCTTCTCATACTGTGTTGATATACATACATGTGAAAATATCTTACAAGTTGCTGTTAAAAAGGTCTGCACAAAGGACTACTATGCCATATAGTGTCTGTCCTCTCATTTATTACAGAAGCCACGGAGATGTCAGTGATTTATCATTTGATTGTGTGGTATGTATGACATTTTGAACATGTGGGAGAGATGGGATACTTTGAAAGTGTTTTGGATAGTGTGTGTGCAACCTGAAAAATATGCATGAGTTTATTGTAACTCTGATAGTGCAGTCACAAGTGCTCTTTCTTGATTGTCTTCATTCCAGTTATTGTCTGTCATCACTTGATACAATGAAATGCATTGTGGCTTTGCAAGTAGGCATGTTTTGTGAGCACAGTGGTATGTGATGCACAAGGTATGTATAGTGACCCCTCTGTGTAGCAAAATGTGTTCCATAGCCCTTGTCCTGTAGCTGCATATCATACATACAATACAGTTATGACATGCACATAGACACATGTGCTACACCAGCACAGGGTGCACATGATGCTTCCTTATGTTAGTCCACACTATTAGCTGTTCCTGTGTACCTTTCAGCATGCCCATGGCATATAAGATGTATGTCATTTATACTGATGCACAGCAGCGTAAATTTAATGTGTGGCTCCTTAACTACTGATGGCTGTGATACCACCTTCTCCAAATATCATGCAGATTTAATGTATTTGTGCCAGCATGTTTATTTGAAAAGCCTAGGACTGTAATTATACATTGCATTGTTGGCACAGTGACAGTATTCCTAGAGTGGTTGTACTCACATGCCTTGTTAGTTAGATATGCTGCATATGTGAAGACTGCCATGCCTTTTCCTAACAAAACTGCCATTCATCTGTCATATACAGCTCAGGCCTCTCTACATATCTGCATGCTAGGTTCATGGCACATGACAAGCATACACAGTATTGTGAGCATTCGCTGTGTGTTACAGCCACTGTATACAGCTATCCGTATTCAGAATAGTATATCATAGCATAGTAACACCAATGTTCACTATCTACATCATGGTGTCTGTGGTGGCCATGTATGGAAATTGGTAATGTCACTTTGCCACAAAGTTATGCATACATTTCACTTTATAAAGAATGCCTGATTTGCGTTGCAGTGTATGATGAACAACTGTTGAATGACCTTGTCCTCCCATTATACAGTGCATTCACAGCCTATGACATGCAACTGCATATATTGTTTTGTATTGATTTCACTTATATTCCTGAAACTGTTATTGATGTATTATCACTGAACAGACTGCCCACCTGCCTCACACTCTCACTTCAATATCCATGAATGTGGTTATTTATACCCAATCAACAACATTAGTACTCGTGTCAGTATGCTTTACATAGATGATTTTTACGTATCCAATTGAAGAAATAATGGCAGTGTCAGTATGCCGTTGCCCATGATGCATTGCTCCTTCACTGCAACTGATGATAGAATTTAAATTTATAAGTCTTTGTAGAACTGCAACGTGTTTTGTAGTGTGTAACATAGATTAGTAGTTGTACTGTCTCCTGCACAGTGTTAATATAGCAGTCTGATATGGTGTCAGCATAACATTAATGAGAACAGGGTTTTTGATTGGTGAATGATACTGAGTCTTTATTCATATGTTAGCAACTGCTAACTAGGTAAACTGTATGTAACAGCTATCCATGGAGATTAAGTTTTTCATATTGTACATTCATTATTTTAGGATCTTATGACAGTGTTTTGGTGCAGATACTGTTTGACATCATGATTGCCACTAGTACATACATAATAGGAACATGTAGCACTGTCCAGCTCTTGTGCAATTGCTTTGCAGTGTAGCTTGTCAGCATGCTATACATTACTATGTCTTAGTACTGATAGTAGTAAAGGATGTGGTTCTGGGAGGCCAGCTTTGGGTTTATCAGCAAAGCATAAAGTGTTCCCTTGTATATGCTGTAACATGAATTAGAAGAGCAGTCCATAGCAGTTTGAAGGTTGTTGAATTCACAGGTCATCTGATATTATAGATGGAAAAGGAGCATAAACCATGCAGTGCTATAGGTGTTATAGGGGGTGTGAGTAACTGTCTTTCTACAGTTGTAGCTGTTTACGGTGCAGTTACCTACTTGAGGTGTTTCTTTTGTATGGACATGATAAGGATGTGATAATTTTTTTGTTATTCTTATGCCTACATCATGGCTATTTCTATTGCTTTTTATGCAAACTAACCATAACAATACCTTTTGGGCTAGTGTAAACCATCTTCCCAAAGGATTGTCCGTTATAAGAATGCCACATGTTGAAGGGTGACATCCACTCACACATGTTAATACATAGTACCCCTGTAACATTTTATCATGAATTATGTACCCACTACACATGTACACCAGTGGTATTATAATCTCACGTACGCATGCATGCATGTTTCCTTGTGCATGTTTATGTATGCACTGCAGGCCTATATATGTAGGCATTGGTGGAAATGTGTACCTGTAAGTTGAATGGTATTCATTATACAGGCATACAGTACTGCTCAATATTGACTTACTAATATCTAAAAATTATAGTATGACCACATGTATGGACATATGAGATCTGCTATTTTGACCAGTTTGTGGTTGTGTACAGCAGGGGTAATGTAATGTATTCTACTAAGTACACAGGTGCAGTGATGATACTAACAGATTAGACGTCGTTGTATGGAATTATGGCCTATATTATGTGATCTGAAAGATGTGTTACACTCATCCATGTTTGGATCACATTAGTTTTGTACACTCTTCGTATATGCATTGTGAATACTAGCAGAAAGGGCATAATTTTCTACATAATTTGCTTTTTGCTACCATTATTGTACTTCAACTCCACAGACCTGTGTATAAAGATGCACAATATTCTCACATTGCATTTTGTTATTGGGTATACATTAGGCTGCACATAGCCATATTTGTGTTATCCTATATTAAGCTTTAGCTATGCAGTTATCTTCTCTGATGTTTGTGCCATGCCATGAGAATGCTGTTGATCAGTAATACACACACACACACACACACACACACACACACACACACACACACACACACACACACACACACACACGCACACGCGAACACACACGCACACACGTGCACACAAATGGAAACACGCGCACACAGACCCACACACATACACACACATTTTTTTTTACCTGCCCTGAGCTCTGGGACTGTATCTTCATATAAGGCATTTATAAGACATTTTCTGCATTGTCTCTATATTGCTATATTCACATGCTTATTTCTGTTATAGTCACTTCTCTTTGGCTTTAGCTAGTGTTCCACTGTATTATACGTGGTGAAATGTATTTTAAAAGCACCATCTAATGTTATATCTGAATTTGAGTGTGTGTACTGTACTTATTTTTAGATCACTTTCTTCACTTGTCTAACAACTTAATATTTACAATGGTTATTTCCTCCATTATCTGGTATCCTCCACTATATCTTCCCTGCCTAGTTAGAGTGGACTACATTCTCTGATTTGTCTGTTCTTCACATTGTAAGTATTGATAGAATGTGTTCACCAATTCTGGTACCTTCTGCAATGCTGCACAGTTCTTTTGGAATCTAGCCAATTGTATTTGTGGAAAGTGTCATGTACACATTAGTGTTGTCCTGTCTTGCTTTCTTTACAAACTAAAATCTAAAATACCATGAAAACTGAAATGGCCCTAATTATTTAGCTAATTAGAAGATAAACAACTGATGCACAAATCCACTGGGCACTTTTGTTTTAAATTAATACATTAGAAAATGTATTTACTTTCTTCAGATTTTTCAAATTTTGTGACTTTACAAAAAAAAGGTTATGTATACAAAATATCACTTATTTCATGAATAACTGAATGCTGAGAAAATATTTTTTCTGAGTAATGTTTTATCATGTATTGTATTAAAGTTATTTATACTAATTTGTTAACAAATGTAAAAGGTAAATATCATCGTACATCACATTTTGTCAACAAAATAGTTCAAAAAATTAAATGAAAGAATACACAACTATGAGAAATACTGCCCATTTTTGTAGAGATTTGGTGTCAGATTCCAGAAGTTATTTGTTCTGAGTGTACTATGTTGAGGAGCAATTATGGTAAGAATGCAGTATTGCTGATCGCACAAAACAAAAGTAGTAGTCACATATAATGATGAAAAATGACATATTAAAACTGGCATATCTGTGGCCATATGCCTGATACTGTAATACTTTGTATCCAACCTATGGCAATAAAGGATGTTAAAAGTAGATCATGGTATGTCATTATTTCTTCATTTCTTATTAAATTTACAATGGAGGCCATCATTTTGTAAGACATAAATATTTGCTAAGCTGTGCAATGATTACCAATGAAGTGCACTGTAGATGGTGTCCAGCAGATAAGGATACTACAGACCATAAAATAAGGTAACCCATAAATGTAGGCAATAGCCAAAACAGCCAGCACAGCTACAAGCTGGAATTCAATTAAGTGAGCTCTATGATGAGGAAATCATATAAAGATATGGGCTGGACAGAGAGCTTGTGCAGACTATCTATGGGATGTGTTCACCCCTCGTGTCATCACACAGTCTGCTGGGTAACCCAGTCCCATTAGAAACAATGGTATGCCAAAGATGTCCACATTGGTGGCCTACACTGTGTGTGTGGAAAAGCTGTCATAGGTTCATAGGTTCATATGTTCATACTAGGCTATCTGCCCTGGGACAATTATAAGCCTAGCCCGATTCTGTATGGTTTACGCCACCCCTTGATTTGAGTATACTGTGCCATTTTTAAGGTTTAGTTTACTGTGCCTCTGTCTAATAGTGACACGGGAGTAATCCCTGGGACAAACCTATGATCCCCCATCCACTTATCGAGATTCTTCTTGAAGAGATTCAGTGAGGTGCTCTGCCTCACATGAACTGGAATTCTATTCCAGAGCGAAGGGAGCCTCTGGGTTATGAACCTGTCCCTCCAGCAAGTTCTATTTATTTCTGTGCTGAGGTTCAAGTCCCTCAAGCATTTACTGAGGTGGAGCATGTCCATTAATTCTGGATTTGACATAGCTTTGTATGTCAGGCATAGATCGCCTCGAAGTAGGCGGTATGCAACTGAGTAGAGCTGGAGTTTTTTTAACCGAGCAGCATATAGCATCTGTTTGAGACCCTTGATCATCTTGGTGAGATACTTTTGGGGTCTTTCTAATTGCTGCAGGTGTCTGGTAAGGTACATCCCAAAAGGGGCATTGTATTCTATGATGGGCCTGATGAGGAATGAATAAAGGGGCACGATTACCTCTCTTGATTTAGATGTGAAACCCTTCGTGATGAGGTGGGCTATGTAGAAAGTATTTCTAACCACTTTGGCAATGTGGTTTTCAAAGGAGAGATTGCTATCAACTTGGGTCCCCAGGTCCCTAATACCTTTCTCTGTACTTAATGGGTTTCCGCCTATGTGGTAATTTTTGGGCACATTGTTTTTGCCAAAGGGTATGACTATACATTTTTTGGCATTTAGCTTTAAACCATGGCGCTGGCACCAGTTATCTGTCTCTGTGAGACCTTTTTGAAGGATGTTTGTGTCAGCTGGAGAGTTGATTATGGCGCCCAGTTTGCAGTCATCTGCGAACTTGGTGAGCCATAGTCCTCCCACGTTTGCCTGTACCTCGGAAAGGTATATAGTGAACAAGAGTGGTCCCAGAACAGAACCCTGTGGGACGCCACTTGTGACCGGTTTTGAGTCTGACATGGCTCCAGCAACTCTCACTCTGTGGGTTCTGTCTTTGAGCCAGTTTGTGACCCATCTTGTGACATAGGGGTTTATATTTAAGCTGGATAGCTTATCTATGATGCCCAAGTGGGGTATTGTGTCAAATGCCTTTGCAAGGTCCAGATAGGCTGTGTGGACTACCTTCCCTTCATCTATGGCTTTGGTGACTGTTTCGAAGAAGTCAACCAGGTTCAAAAGGCAGGATCTGCCCTTGACAAAGCCGAACTGGGTAGGATCTAGTGTCTGTAGGTCCCCAATGTCTTTGTTTATGAGCTCCATGATGATCCTCTCCATAGCCTTGCAGACTAAGCTAGTCAGGCTTATGGGGCGATAGTTTCCAGGGTCTGTAGAGGTTCCACCTTTGTGGAGTGGGACCACTATTGCTGTACACCATTCTGTGGGCACATATCCTGTAGTGAGGCTGAGATTGTATAGCTGTTTTATTTGAGGGATTAGTTCCTCTTGTAGTTCATGTAGGACGCAACCTGGGACGCCATCTGGTCCCATGGAAGCAGTGTCTTTTGCTTTGGCGAGGGCTGCCTTCACCTGAGCATCTGAGATATTTGGGAGGCAGCCCTCTGCCGGGATAGATACTTGCTCTTTGGGGTGGAGAAGTTTGCACTGAACCTGTCTGCCAGAATATTGGCAATGTCTGTGGGTTCAGTGTATTTTTTGTCGTTTAGAATCAACTCAGAACAAGTCTGGGAGTTGCATCCCAGGTTTCTAATATAACTGAAAAAACCTTATGATTGTCTTTGGTGTCCTGTGCAATTTTTCTCTCGAAGCTGCCCTTGGAGGATTTTATGAGGGATGGTAATTTTTTGCTAGTACTGATCAGAGATGCCTTCCCTATTAGGGATTTTGCTCTATCATGTAGTAGCTTCCTCCTTCTGTTGTACAGTTTATTTATGGCAGGGGTCCACCAGACTGGATGCCTGCCTTTGGATGATTGGGTCTTAGTTTTGTTTGGGATAGCATGATCCATGCATTCCTGGAGATGTCCGTAGAATGCATTTATATAGGATTCTGCAGTTTGGGCTGTAGTTTCCACTGGCCCTGAGGCCTTGAAGGATTCCACTTCGGTTTTGAGAAGTGAGAAGTTCTTCACTGTGGTTTTCTGGGCTGGGGATGGGGTCGGGATGTGGACAACCAGCGAAATTAATTTATGGTCTGATCTTACCAATGAGGGATATACTTCTGGTGTGGAGCATAGAGTCCCCATGTTGGTAATGATCAGGTCTAGTATGTTGTCCCCTCTTGTGGGAGTGGTGACTAGTTGTTCCATAGCATTTGAGTTTATAATTTCTAGGAATCTTTGGGCTAAGGTGCTGGGGCTTGAGTAGTCCTTCCAGTCAATGTTTGGGTAGTTGAAGTTGCCCAATGTAATGGTGTTCAGAGAGATCTTCATGTTCTCCAATGTTTTCAGGAAAGCCGAATGGGATTCCTGACTTTGAGAGGGTGGTCTGTAGGATGCTATAAACTGAAAAGCAGTCTTGCCCACTGTTAGTTGCACATGAATGGTCTCCGATACTTCGTGCAATGCCACTAACCTGGAGATGTGGATATCCTTGATAAATATGGAAACTCCCCCTCCTTTTGTGGTTCGGTCCGGGTTTTGGGGCCGAAAAGCATGATATGAGGTATAGCCTGGTAGTGCTGGGGTGCTCTCTGGAGCCTTGAACCAGGTTTCTGTCACTGCACAGATATCTATGTTCTCCATACTGAGGAGAGCTTTGAGTGCATGCATCTTGAGGTTAAGACTTCTGGTGTTTAGCAGCATTACCCTTAGTTTCTTGTTCCTTGTGCTGTCTATGGGGGTGGGTTTGACTTTTGAGCCTTGCCTAAAAAAGGCACTATGGGGGTGGCAAGAGCCTTTGCCAATATCTGAAAGCCCAGTGGTGACAGGTGCAAGCTGTCCCTAGCGAAGCAACATGGCTTGTCGAGCATGTCATCCCAGGCTGACAGACATTGGATCCCCTTTGAATGACACCAAAATTTTAGCCAATTGTTAAAATCGATCATTTTGTCTTTGTACTGTGGCATCATTCTAGGTGAGGGTAAGATGCTGCTCAAGGTCAGGGTCATACCAGCCTGGGCTACATGATCAGAGAGCTCCTCTATGTCTCTTTTCATGTAGTCCAGGAGGTACGTCTCAGGTCATTCACACCAGCATGTACAATGACTGAGTCATATTTGCATTTGCTTTGGAGTGACCTGAGTGCTTGCGTTATGTGTCGGATCCTAGCACCCGACAGGCAGCTCACTGTGACCTTCTCTTTATTCAGCCTGGTGAGTGGGACGTCAGTGTGTCTGACAATAGAGTCACCTATAACAAGAGTATCAGGTGTGTTATTCAGCCTTAAGGGCTGTGGCTGCTTGGCACACTGACTTTGTGGGTTATGTGTTGTGTGTGTTTTGTTTTGAGGTAGCATTTGCTTGGATGTCTGCTTTGGAGGTCTCTGTTGCTTAGGTAGATTTTTATTTAGAGCCTCCGAGTATGTTTTTGTGTATTTATGTGTTTGGTTCGCTGATGTGGTGGGACTATGTGATACTGGAACTGTGTTGTGTGAGGTTACCTTCTCCTCCTGACTGGTTACACCAGTTTTGAGATGAGAGAGCTCAGCCTCCAGTTTGGCTAAATAGTTGCATCTCTCACATATATTTGAACCTGTTTGGAGGAGGAGAGGGTTGTCCGTGTACATGAGACAGTTGTAGCATTGCCTCAAAATTCCCAGATTCACCAGCTGGACTGGAAAAAAAACATTGACTGACCTTTGGACATGCTAGAGTAATAGGGAAACTGAATTTAAGATTGACCAATAGAGGACAGGGTAATCGTAGAGAGTATAAGAGTAAGTAGTGCTTATGGTTTAATAGTGCTAACTTGTAGGATTACTTAATTGGACCAGTGATGGGCCTTAGAATGAGAATATGGTGTTTAAATTGAGAGATAGAGCAGTTCTAAGGGAAAAGTGAAGAGCAGACTTTGTGGAGCCAGGAATAGTTTAAACCCAATTAGGCGGCGCTGCCCGCTGTTGCGCTATGCTCAAAAATGCGCAAAAACGTGCAAAAGAGGGTTTTAAGAGAGGAAGATGAAGGAGTTTTGGAATTGACCCAAAATGGCCAATAAAACTACAGTTTCAAGTCAGTAACCACTCCCACAGGGGCAGGCAGGCTGCTCAATGTTTTTCACTGCCACTGATCAACAGAGAGACTTTCCTTTAGTCCAAGCAAAAATGGCCTCACAGAAACTTACAAACAGTTCAAGAACAGCAAGCCTGTAACTGAACTTTTTTAAATCTCAGAAAAGTGGGAAAAGGCAAGATTTCTTTGTTTTTGTTTTTTCAGAGATAGCAGTGGTTAACAAGTATCAACAAGTTATAACAGTGCAGTAAATGACCCCACACAAGAGTGCTAGGCCAAAGACAGATAAAATGCAAGTTTTGAGAAAAAAACGATTTTAAAAATAAGTGCAAACAGGAAATTCAGTAAACAGCTCTAGGTTGTGCTCTAAATACAGTTACTAATGCAGAAATCAAATTTAACAAGCCAGAAAATGCTCAAAATATGCGGCTATGCAGAAAAACTTAGCAAATAAACAGAGGAAAAATACTTAAAGTCTCAAAAGTGGCTGCTTTCTTCTCTCAGCGTTTTCTACTCTTGGTGGGTGCTTCACCAACAGCCAAGTTGTCATGTGAGGATACATCATGTCTATGCTGTAATATAGGACCATTGTTACCGGCACCTGAGATGTTAGATGACACAGTTAATGTACCAGCATTTGTGGTAGTCAAAAAGCAACCATTGTGAATCTGTTTTTGGGTATGATGAGCAACATCAGCACTGCTATAATAATTTTCTGAAGGCAAGACACACATCTGATTTTCAATGGGGCATATCCATGTCAAAAAAGTACCTTACTCCTAGCTGAAAAGGACAATGGTTGGGTCTTGTCAATAATATGCCACCAACTACTCTACATATGTAATGCTTGCCATACCCCATAAATACTTTGAAATGTAAGCCATGATCTGAACATAGTGACATTCTTGACCTTTGTGCAGCATGCACAGCTGGTATACCACACATTTAGTGGCCAACACAATAGGCACATTGATTTTCATGCATATTATGTTGTTCCCATTTACAACACTGCAACATAAAGCATATATCCTAGACAGAAGACCATAAAGTTGTGACTTGAAGGTATGTGCATTCCTGTGAAAAGCAGATGTCTGCCTACTCAGGAATTATTAATAGACTCACCAAACTAGGCATCAACCCCTATATCACTAGGTGGGTTGCAAATTGGCTCACAGATAGAACTCACAGTGTGAAAGTAGCAGACTCCAAGTCAGACTGCCGACCAGTCATTAATGGAGTCCCACAGGGATTGGACCTGGGTCCTCTCCTGTTTGGCATCTACTTGTCAGAAGTCCAGGCCAACATGGAGGGACTCTGGCTGACCAAGTTCATCGACGATTGCAAGCTGGAAGCCATTATTAACTCCCCAAGTGATGTAGACATCTTACAGAAAGGCCTTACTGAGACCAATGTCTGATGTTGAAACCATTGCCTTAAGCTTAATGCCAAAAAATGCATCGTTATTCCCCTTGGGAAAAACTCAATTCCCAATAATTACCACATTAATGGTAGCCTACTGAACAATGAAGGCATTCATAGGTTCATAGTTTCATAAGTAGGTACTAGGCTATTGGCCCATGGGCCTAAGTAAGCCTAGCCAACAAGGTTCCCTGGCTTATGCCACCCAAGAAAGTTAATTTCCTGTGCCCCTGTCGAGCAGAGACACAGAAGTGATCCCCAGGGTGTATTTCCTATTTCCTATCCACTCAGCAGGATTTTTCTTGAAGAGTGCTAATGAGGAACTTTGCTTGATATAGATGGGTAGCTTGTTCCAGAGTATAGAAAGTCTCTGGGACAGGAATCTTTCCCACCAGCATGTCCTGTTTATTGTGGTGACAAGGTTTAGATCCCTAGAGCATGTAGCTCGGAGGGATTGGGATTTCTTAAGGTGTAGCATATCCAACAGCTCTGGGTTTAACATAGCTTTATATGTTAGGCAGAGATCTCCTCGGAGTAGGCGATATGCTACAGGGTAAAGCTGATGTTTTTTGAGACAGTCAGTGTACGGCATCTGTTTGAGGTCAGTAATCCTCTTTGTGAGGTACTTCTGTGGCCTTTCCAGCTGCTGCAGATGTCTTGTGAGGTACATTCCAAAAGGGGCGTTGTACACTCTAATGGGTCTAATGAGTGCCGAGTAGAGGGAATCAATTACCTCTTTTTTCCTGGATGCGAATCCTTTAGTGATGAGGTGTGCCACATAGAAGGATTTTCTGACTACTGTGTCGATGTGATTATCAAAGGAGACTACTGTCCACCTGGGTCCCAAGGTCTCTTATCACACATTCAGAGTTAAGTAGACTGCAGTTTATATGGTAGTTCATGGTTACAGAGCTTTTCCCAAAGGTGATGACAATGCACATTTTGGCATTGAGCTTGAGGCCATGCCTCTGACACCAGGCATCTGTCTCAGTGAGGCCCTTCTGTAGGATGCCCACATCATTTGGGGACTTGACTATGGTTCTTAGTTTGCAGTCATCTGCGAACTTCATTAGCCAAAGGCCTTCTGTGTTACCGTGCACTTCAGAGAAGTAGATCTCAAACATGAGAGGTCCCAGGACTGAACCCTGTGGTACTCCACTTGTCACTGGTTTGAAGTCAGATTTGGAGTCTGCAACTTTTACAGTGTGGGTTTTGTCAGTGAGTCAGTTGGCAATCCATCTTGTGATGTAGGGATTTATACCTAGTTTAGCTATAATTCCAGAATGGGAGATAGTGTTGAAAGCCTTGGTGAGGTAAAGATAGGCTGTGTGAACCACCTTACCCTCGTCTACGGCTTTGGTGACTGCCTCAAAGAAGTCAATCAGGTTCAGAAGGCATGAGCTGCCTTTCAGAAACCCGAACTGGGTGGGGTCTAGAATTTGGAGGTTACCAATGTCTTTATTTATGAGTTCGATGATGATACATTCCATGGTCTTGCAGACCAGGCTCATCAGGATAATAGGGTGATAATTCCCAGGATCTGTGGTGGCTCACCCTTTGTGGAGTGGGATAACTGTTGTTGTGCACCACTCAGTGGACACAAGCCTGACGTGAGACTATGATTGAATATGGTGTTTAGGTGGGGATCCAGTTCATTCTCAAGTTTGCATAAAATGCAGCCCGGGATGTTGTCCGGTCTCATGGATGCTGTGTTTTTGATTTTAGAGAGTGCAGCTTTTACCTGCATAGATGTGATTACAGGGACTCTGCATTCATCCTGTAAAGATATGGGCCCTATAGGTGGTGAGAGGGGGGTGAAGTTAGCACTGAACCTATCTGCCAGGACGTTGGCAAAATCAGTTGGCTCTGTAATTTTCATGCCATTGTGCTGTAACTCAGAGCAGATCTGGGTGTTGCCATTGAGATTCTTGACATAGCTTTGGAATGCTTTTTGGTTGCCCTTAGAATCAGTGGTGATTTTGTTTTTGTACCTAGCTTTGGAGGATCTTATTAGGGATCTCAGCTTCTTACTGAGGCTGACCAGGGAGCTCCTCCACTCATGGGATTTTACTCTCTTTTGCAACAGTTTCTTCCTTCTGTTGTAGAGTTTGTTTATGGTAGGGGACCACCAGATTGGCTTCCTTTTTTTGGAGGATAGCATCTTGGTTCTGTTTGGGATAGCACGATCCATGCACTTATGTAAGTGCTTATAGAGTGCATTTGGGTAGGATTCAGCAGTCGTAACTGTATTGTCCATCTGCATGGGTGTCATGAAGTTCACTACTTCTCTCTTAAGAAGCATGAAGTTAGCTTTGGAGAAATTTTTTACCATGGTTTCCTTAATGGTGGGTGGGAGTGGGATGCGGATATCAAGGGTGATTAGCTTATGGTTGTATCTGACCAACGAGGAGTTGATTTCAGGTGCGGAACACCAGTCACTCATGTTGGTAATGACTAGGTCTAGGATATTGTGGCCCCTGGTGGGGGTGTGGATAAGTTTATCCAGGGCATTGGAATTTATGAATTCCAGAAAGCATTGAGCAAAGGAGTTGGTACATGAGTAGTTTTCCCAGTTAATGGTAGGGTAGTTGAAATTGCCCATTATTAGGGTGTTTGGTTGAACCCTAATATTTTCCAGTATATCAAGAAAAGAGGAGTGGGAATCCTGGGGCATGGTGGGGGATCTGTAGCAAGCTACAATTTGGATTACAGTTTTGCCCAGAGTTAGGTGCACTTGGATAACCTCGGATGCATTATGCTGGGCAACTAACCTGGAGGTGTGGATATCCTTAATGAATATGGACACACCTCCGCCTTTAGTGTTCTTGTCCAGGTTAGATGGCTGAAAAGTGTGGTATGAGTTATAGCCTGGTAATACAGAGGTGCTCTCTAGAGACTTGAACCAGGACTCAGTCACTGCACATATATCAATGTTCTCCATTTTAAGGAGTGCCTCGAGTAAGTGCATTTTGAGATTTAGACTTCTAGCATTGAGTAGCATTATCTGGGGACACAGGTTGACAGCAACCTTTCCTTCAACCACCACATTGCCACCGAGGTCAGAAAGTCCTTCTACATGACACATTTTATTACCAAGGGTTTTGCATCCAGGAAGAAAGAGGTCATCATCTCTCTCTACTCTTCCCTCATTAGACCAGTTATTGAGTATAATGCCCCATTTGGCATGTACCTCACTAAACACCTGCAACAGTTTACAAAAGTACCTCACGAAGAGGATCCTAGGCCTTAAACACATGCCCTACATGAACAAACTCAAAAAAAATCCATCTTTTCTCTGTCTAATATTGTCTATTAAGAGGCAATCTCTGCTTGACTTACAAAGCCAAGTCTGATCCAGCCCTGTAAGAAATATTACACCTAAAGAAATCCTAATCCATCCACACCACACACTCCAGGGACTGCAACCTCAATACCACAATCAACAAAACATTCTGGAGGGACAGGTTCATAACCCAGAGACTGCTCATGCTCTGGAATAGACTTCCCATACATGTCAAGCAGAGCACCTCACTGGCCCTTTTTAAGAGAAATCTTGATGAGTGGATGGGAAATAGAAAGTTCATCCCCGGGATCACTCCAGTGGCTCTACTTGATAGAGGCACTGGGAACTAATGGCGACATGATGCCAGGGCACTTCTATGGGCTAGGCTTGTAAAGGCTCCAGGGACATTGGCCTGGTACACACCTATGAACCTATGTAAGATGTGATGACATGATAACAATGCCATCTATACCAGGTGGAGTAGGGCAGTGCATGTGTAACATATGCCAGTATAGTTAGCTAGAGCTTTTGTGAAGTATTTCATGTCATTTGCCTATCACACTGATTTGCACAGATGCTTGTGTTAAAAATGTATTTGTAAAGCTGCTTGTGTTGAAAATGTATCAACACTGTGTCCTGCTGGACAGAAAAGATGTATACATGTATGTCAGACAGTATTTTTATAACTGATTAAATCTATATGTTTTAACAGAGAATTTCTGGAGGGGGAAGAGGTTAATCTCACTCCAGCTAATTTTAGCAAATAGGTTAGACACTAAATTGCCATACCAAAGACATAATATATCTAGCTAAGTGTTTAACATGTACAGCATTTTATGTTAGAAAAGACAGAAAACTGAGGAAATGTATATATGAGCACTATTATGAGATGTCAAAAACAACTCAAATAATGCATTATAGACACTCCATGCTGTGCAGTGATTTCAAACAATTATCTATTTATTATTTTAGAGATAATTGCACACAGCCCTAGAGAATGTTCATGGAAGGATTTCTTTGAACTTAGGAAATTAACATGGCAGCTCAGGTTAGATTAAACTCATGCACCTGGCATCAACAAAAACAGCTCCCTTGTACCAGTTTTAAAACAGAAAGCTAATAGATTTTAAAGCACAGGTTCCAGAAACACACCTTTTGCAACACCAAATATAGGTACTCTAGATTATAAGTTTTTCAACTTCTTAGTCAACCTTCCTTCCTAATACTAATTTAGTACACATGGATTTTTTAAACAATTTTAGCACATTAACAGTTTAAAAAATAATTTCTTTAAATGCAAATGGTTTTAAATGCATTTAATTTTCAAACATTATTTGAAACACTTTACACAAATATATTTATATATATATATCTTAAAACCATCTTGAAGTACAGTTTTTTAAATTAAAATAATAAACTGGATTTTTAATAATCATCTGTCTATAATGTATTTAATGTATGCATCTTTTGATTGCATTGTTAAGCTTTTAATTAAACGACTGTAGAATAGAATTTTTAGGTTTGGGCTTTTCCATTTTAAGAAATTTATTTATTCATCTATTACACTGCACTATTATTGTTGAATCAGATTCCACAATTATTTATTCAATTGACCAATTTAACAATTAAACTACTTGCTAAAGGCAGGATATATAAGCTGGAATTGAATGTACCATTTTATTCTGATGAAGTCTGTGTTTCATTTGTGGAAGAAAAGCTACTGAGACTCAAAAGCTTAAATTTGTTTCATTACTGTTTTTCTCCGTGGTATTTTTTTTAAGTGAGCTTCCTTTCTGGAGTTGGTTTCCAAGTGGTGAGATGAAGCAGATAGTTGTCTATCTGTTCTTTAAAATGATCTCTTAGCTCCCACAATGACCACTGCTCCCTCTTTTATATGCTCCTGTAATCACAATTTGTCTGCTATTTGTTTAGAGGCTGTAATGCCTTTCTTCTTCTGTCAAACGACATAACTGGATTTTAAAGAACATAGCATTTCTTTTGGTACCAGCTCATCCAGAACCATATTCACAATCACCTGAACTGAAGCATGATATGACAGATTACATTTAGACTTTCTAAATTAAAAGTCACTTTCCAGCACAGAAATATGTGTTATCAAACCAGTAGAATATTTTTTTATAGAAGTTCTTTAAATCATACATAGCATCCAAAGATGTTATGGGGAATGCTGTTATAAACACCAAGCCTTTATTTAATACACAAAGGCACTCAGGAGAAAAGGTGCAGTCAGTTAAATTAATAACTAAATCAACATTATTTCATGAAATTATAGGCTCATAGGTTGGTACTAGGCTATCAGCCCTAGGGCCCATACAAGCCTAGCCATAACAATTCCCTGGCTATTTCTTCCCACACTATTTACTTCCCTGGACCCGTGTCTAGCAGGGTGACTGACGTGATCCCCAGGGTGAATTTCCTTTCTCCCATCCAATCGTCAAGGTTCCTTTTGAAGAGGGCCAGAGAGGCACTCTGCTTGACATGTATGGGCAATCTATTCCAGAGTCTGGGGAGTCTCTGGGACAGGAACCTATCCCTCCAGCATGTTTTGTTCATTGTGATGACAATGTTTAGATCCCTGGAGTGTGTGGCTCTGAGGGATTGGGATTTCTTTAAGTGTAGCCTGTCCAACAGCTCTGGGTTTGACATGGCCCTGTATGTCAAACAGAGATCGCCTCTGAGTAGATGATATGCGACAGAGTATAGCTGGAGTTTTTTAAGGCGGTCAGCATAGGGCATCTGCTTTAGGCATGTGATTCTTTTAGTGAGGTATTTCTGTGGCCTTTCCAGTTGTTGCAGATGTCTTGAGAGGTACATGCCAAACAGGGCATTGCATTCTATAATGGGTCTAATGAGGGATGACTACAGTGGGACAATGACCTCCTTTTTTCTGGATGAAAAGCCCTTAGTGATGAGGTGTACCACATAGAAGGATTTCCTGACTGTTGTGGTGATGTGGTTATCGAAGGTGAGACCACTGTCCACCTGTGTCCCTAAGTCTCTTATCACACTTTCGGTGTTTAGTGTACTGCCATCTATATGGTAATTCATGGGTACATGTTTTTTCCCAAAGGGGATAACTATACATTTCTTGGCATTGAGCTTGAGCCCATGGCTCTGGCACCAAGCATCTGTTTCTGTAAGGCCCTTTTGTAGAGTATCCACATAATTTGGGGATTCAATAATGGCTCCCAGTTTGCAGTCATCTGCAAACTTTGTTAGCCAGAGTCCCTTAGTGTTGGCCTGTACTTCAGAGAAGTAGATGCCAAAAAAGAGCATTCCCAGGACTGAACCCTGAGGTACTGCACTTGTCACTTGTCTGGAGCTGGATTTGGAATCAGCTACTTTTACAGTGTGGGTTCTGTCAGTAAGTCGGTTGGCAACCCATAGAGTGACATAGGGATTAATGCCAAGCTTAGTAAGTTTATCTATGATTCCAGAGTGGGGGGTGGTGTCAAAGGCCTTGGCAAGGTCTAGATAGGCTATGTGAACCACCTTATCCTTGTCCATGGCTCTGTAGACTGATTCAAAGAAGTCAATCAGGTTCAGGAGACAAGATCCGGCCCTTCACAAACCCAAACTGGGTGAGGTCCAGTGTATGAAGGTTGCCAATGTCTTTGCTTATAAGTTCCATGTTAATACACTCCATGGCCTTGAAAATAAGGCACCACTCAGTGGGCATGAAACCTGAGGTGAGGCTATGGTTAAACATGACACTTAGGTGAGGTGCCAGTTCATATTGTAGTTCATGTAGTACACAGCCCGGGATGTCATCTGGTCCCATGGATGATGTATTCTTAGCTTTGGAGAGTGCATTTTTGTTATGACCAGAATCTGGCAATCTTATGGTATTGAGATGGGCCATTTAGGGAGTGAGAGGTGGGTGAAGTTGGCACTGAATTGATCTGCCAGGATATTGGCAATATCCTTGGGATCGGTATATTTAATGCCATTCTGTTTTAGCTGAGAGCAGATCTGAGCATTGCCATTTAGATTCTTGACATAGTTATAGAATGCCTTGTGATTGTCTTTGGAATCTTTGGCAATTTTATTTTCATAACTAGCTTTGGAGGATTTTATGAGGGATCTCAGTTTCTTACTGAGGCTGGTAAGGGAGTTTTTTGCATCCTGGGATTTTCCTCTTTTCTGCAACAGTTTCTTCCTTTTGTTTTAAAGTTTGTTTATGGCAGGGGACCACCAGATTGGCTTCCTTTTTTTGGATGAGAGCATCTTGGTACTATTTGATCTGGCACAATTCATGCTTGAGTGGATGTGCTCGTGCCTTAGTGTAGGATTCAGCAGTTGAACTTGCAGCATCTCTAGCATTCTTTCTTTTACTTTGATGTTTTCTGCCACTGCATTCTTTCACTTGGTATGTGTCTTGAAATTGGACTTTTTTTCTCCCAAATTAACATTAGTGTCAGTATTAGATGAAATCTCACATATTGTTTAGTAACCTCTTAAAAAGGCCAATGTAGAGGTGTCCCTCTTAAGTTTAAATTTCCTCTTAATTTGCATACCATTAGTCTGATTACACTTGTTTGAAAAATGAATTTCATTCTGCTTTTTCAAAGAAAAAGTATAACCTGTCTGATCGTCAGTGAAATCTCTTTTAAACTTTTTTTTATTTTACAGGTTCATATTTCACTATCTAAATGTGTAATCACCATATTAAATTTGCCAAATGTATAGATATACACAGACACAGAAAGAGAGATCTTGCACATATAGTTGACATTCTTAGTGCCTTCAGTTCTGGATGTTGGAACTGTGAATGATGCTACCAAAACATTGACAGGTCAAAACGTAGACAGTTCAGAATACAGAGTTAAGTGTGTTGATATTAGGGTTGGTAATGTGCCTGTACAAGTTTGGTGAGTTAGGATTAGAGTAAGGGTTAGGTAAGGAGATAGCTTTAGTGCTATGCATGTTTGTTTGTGTGTATGTCTGAGCCTGTCTTGTGTAGTGATTATGCTATGGAGAGAGTTTTCTAAGATAAGGTGTAGGATATAGTTAGGGTTAGCACACATTGGAAAGGTGGTGGGGAGGGGTGAAGCTTTTCAGTTCACATTAAGGGGACAGTCTGATTTTTCATTTATAGCTGTTATATTTTTATAGAACATCATGTTACAGGTGGCAATAGACCTATTTTTAACATATGCATGTTGATATATGATTTCAAGTCCCAATGTTTCCATTTCTGACAATAACTTATACAATATTACATTCTCCATTATTTTACATAACATAAAAGTAGACTTTAAAGTCTCTATGACCTTGGTTTTGTCCTGGTCTCTTTTCCCCTTAAAGACAGGTTTAATAAGCACATCTCCAATCTTGAGGAATCTCCCCTATTCATACAACCCAATAAATAACTGATATAATGGTACTGCAAGTTATTGCTGAAGTGTTCTCAGGTCACTATTACTGCTCCTCCCAGTGCTTTGTTTGGATCCAGTTTGCATAGTTCTTTTTCAATATAATCTAATTTGATTTCAATATCTGAGGTTACCTGGATGTCAATAGTATTTATATATATATATATATATATATATATATATATATATATATATATATATATATATATATATATATATATATATATATATATATATATATATATATATATATATATATATATATATATATATATATATATATATATATATATATATATATATATATATATATATATATATATATATATATATATATTTATAGTAATATTTAGCCAACAGGTAGCCATTAAATAGTTTACAAAAACAGTCAGTAACACTTAGATAATGGCTGGATTAGAACATGTTAAAGCAGTCAAAAATCTATTTATACATTTGAGTATTAGCTCATAATGCTACAAAGCGATTACTACTTCAAGACATCTAAATAACACAATAACACAGTTGAAACACAGTAACAACTTTTTGAAGGAGAAGGTGTGAATAGATAGAGATAGAGACAGATGCAGAGAGGAATAGCAATACATTTTGGGGACCTGTAGAGACATCTGTATGGTGTGCTATTCTTATTTATGAATCATCATTAAGCTGTCAGGCTCTGTACAATACAGTGCTTGCTATATGGAAAAATAAGGTGTAGGAAAGTGTTGCAGACATGAAGATGTAAGCAGGATAGATTTGGCTTAATAATCTTTACTGATGGTGCTGCAATGTTTTGGCAAATGATGCCTTGCTGCACTGTTCAGGCGGCCAGGGAAGTAAATAGTGTGGGAAGAAATAGCCAGGGAATTGTTATGGCTAGGCTTGTATAGGCCCTAGGGCTGATAGCCAAGTACGAGCCTATGAATCTATGTTAATAAAATGTTTTATATGGAGGGAAATATAGACATGTGCAGTTAAACAAATGAAAGCAGTATGAAATGTTATGAATTACATTGGCCTACAGCTGTAATTGAATTTATGATACTATGCAAAAACATCAGTCTACAAAGGGGGTAACTATCTCATCAGGCCACATAGGAACTCCTAGTTCACTACATCCAGCAGCCTAAGAGATGTTACTTTATAACTGTTTCACAGTACTGCCTTTAGTCTGTCTTTACTCTGTATTCACATAGACCAGGGGATTTAAATGCATTTGTTAATAAGTAAATGGACCATTGCACATTAAATTGAAATATTCAGCTTTTGCACTAAGAAGTTAAACAGCTCTCACTTTCACTGAGCATTGCTGTAGTATGACAACTTTTGTGCAAATGCCAATGGCATAAAATGAATGCTTTTCAATGGGCCATTTCTGGCCATGTGTGTTAAGTGTGAATCTATTTTTGACCAGGTTAAAGGACACTGGTGAAAATAAGGTTGGCAAGCAGAGGGTAGGACACAGGAGAAAGAATACAGAAATTTGTAGGTGGGTAATTGGAGAGCACCATAGCTATCCACTTCTTCACAACATAAATGTACAATTGTACACACAATGTCATGACTTTGAAGAGTCACCCACCAGTAATGGGTGTCAATAACAGAAGAATGTACTATGGCCAGTTGGATCAAATCAAGTGTGTCCAGGTGGCACATAGGTGAAGTGGAGAGCTCTGTATAGAGTGTAATCTTTTTGTGGGACAGGAGACCATTTTTAATTATTTATTTATTTATTTTTCTTGTGAGAAAGATATCTTTGGAAAGGCATTTAAGAATGAGAGGGTCAGGTAGGTAGAGTTGGTTAGGGAGCATGAAATGACAAATAGGAAATACAAGATTGACATGGATGGTGAATGATTGGCTATAGGTAGAGGATATCAGAGGTACACCCACGTCCAACTTGAGAACCATGCAAATCTAGTCATAACCCTCAGAACAGTCATCATTATCTTTTGCAGCAGCTTAGTGGGTCATTATCGGATATAGTATTGTCTTTGCAATCTGACACAGGGTCTTTTCAACTTTGCTGATACACGTACCAAAGCCCCTCTTCATGATATCCTCCACCATCCTTCTCAGCTCCTGCTAGTTGAAAACATTGCCACCTCCATCACTACTGCTCCCATGGGTAAGAATGCACCAGCAGCCATGGCAACACTACCTGTCATTGGTGGAGCAGGTAGGGCAGGGGCTGTGGAGGCAACACTAACAGGTTGCAAGTCCAAAGTGATTGTTGTGTATGCTGCTATCTGTGGAGAAATGAGAGATCAAGCCACAGTGATCAGTCTACCTCTTTGTGCTGTTGGTCATTTCCTTTTCAACAGCTGAATGTTAATAAATTATAGCTCCCAAAAAAACAGAGAGATTGGGTGGGGAAGACAAAAAAAGAGATAATTAGATACATTGCATGTCACATTAATTTATTTTCTCAATAAACTTTGTTTGGAAATACATGAACAATTATGATAATTTGTTATTGTATACCTTTGCCAAATGCAGATATGATGGAAAGGTATTAATGTGTCATAAAATAAAAAAATACCTGCTATAATATAACAAAGAGCAGACTAGACGCACACACACACACACACACACACACACACACACACACACACACACACACACACACACACACACACACACACACACACACACACACACACACACACACTTAATCTGGTGTTCTCACATTGCCTAATGCAAGCAGCAAGAGTTATTGGAGAAGGCTTGCATACTGGAGATCAAGGCTGATGTATACCTGCTCAAGATGGTAGTGACTGTGGGAGATTGAATGAAATTTCTGCCCTGAATATGGACTTTAGTAATACTTAATTTCTTCTGGTGCACCTCACAGTTTTCATCTATTTCCTTAGTTCAAAAAGAAAAGAAATATATATAAAAGCAAATGAGTTGTTGTGTTTGCTGGATACATGATTAATGCCATCAGGTTATGGAGTAAAATACTTACCCAAATGAGGAGTGTCTGCAGTCCAATATTCAGCCTAACATTGGCTTAACATGCCCTGCTCAGGCTTCTTAAGGTCACTATAGTGGTGACAGCATTATTCACCAGTGCATGGAATGCAAGTTGCTCTCGAAACAGCCTTGGCTAAGCTATTCCAAGCATTATCCTTATGCTGTGACCAGGTATTATCCCCCTGCAGCAGCCTATAGCTGTAATGCTTCATGAGGAGTGCCACAGAGATCCTTAATTCCTCAATTCCCCACATTCGTGCTCTAAATTTTGCACCATTTTCTCCCTTGACAGCCATGTCTGCAAAAGCCGAGCTAACAAAATCTGCCTGAAATGGTGCCATTTGTGCCTTAAATCATATCCCGCGGGTAACTCTTGCACAAAGATGCACAGCCTTGCCAGCTGCATTTGCACAATTGAAAGCAGCTGGATTCCTTGGCAGACACATTGGCAATACGTATAGCAATAAAGGTGTGAAACATGGCAATGAGCTTTGTCACTTGTAATGCTCAACCTACTGATGCAGGTTCAATGGTTCAGCAATGAAATGCTTAATGGGATGGCTTTTAATCATCACAATTTGGAAGGAGAAAGAGAATGAACTGAGACATAAATTGATGTTGGGGCTTACACAATGTTAAAATATTGCTGCACGAGCTGGGAATTGAACACATGGGATAAAGTATGGAAAAATTGAACATTAGCTTATTAATTGACATTGCAACATGAGAACTACAGTTTAAGAAAGGAAATTAGGGATGTACTAATTTCAAAATGAATGGAGATACACTTCAGAGAGACCTGTATATGTGTGATTTTAATTAGTCCTGGGAATGCATTCCTATGCAAAAGTCAGTATTTATGTTTGATAATATATTTCAAATGATTGCAGTTGAATGATTTGAGTAATACAGGTTGGAATATGTTACATACATATTTTGCAAGATATCCCTGTCCTGAACACATATTCAGGATAAAATTCCAAGTACACAAGTGAACCTTAAAACGGCAGACTGCTCCAGTTCTTCAAATCTCTTTATTCACAAAGGTATGAGCGCTTTCCCAGGTTATACTGCTTCATGAGATACAAACAAGAATAAAAAAGACTGCATTAAATACTCTAATAAACAAATCACATGATGCATTTCACTTAACTCTAAAAAGGGACACAGTCCTAACAATACATAGCATTATGCACACTAACTAAAAACATGTAAAATAAATAAAAACAATATATATAATATGAGTATATGAGTATAAACTCCTAATTGGTCATTTTTATTAAACTGTGAGATTTGGATTATTGCTCGACTTGCTTTGTTGCTGACTACAACAATACAGCTGTATAAAGTTTCAGCCCTAATTTTGCACTTAAGCTGGGTTCTGGTGCATGGTTTTGTTTACTCTTTAGTTCAGGTTTAATGGACACCCTGCCATTCAACCCATGCCCATAGTCTCTTCTGAGCCTGATTATCCATTTGGCTTCCAGTTGTTCAGTAGTATTTCTAATATCACCACATCTGGCACTCTCAAACACTCTACCAATAGCTATAAATAAAAATGTGTGCGTCAAATCTGTCTGCAAGACATGTTTGGAAAGGGGACTATTTTGGTTGCCCTTACTAGTGCATTCATACATAACAGAGTTGACAGCCATCCTGTCTATATATAATTAATTATGTGTCTGTTTTCTCTTTCATCTAATACAGCGATATGGCACCCAAGAAGAAATCTGTATCTTGCAAGCCACCATATAGTGATAAAGAAAATTAGGTCATTATCCAGGGTTTACAAAACCATGGAGCTTTTCTATTAGGAAGAGGTAGAGGTGACCAATCTGTTTCAGATAGGATATGGCAGCAGGTGGCCAATAACATCAGTGCCGTCAGAGGGCATGGGAGGACTTACTCTCCAATACGACACCAGGAAAGTGATATGATGACCTCTGTCCTCTGTAGTCTGGCTGAAATTGCCTGGAAACAGGTGGCTTTGGGAGGTGGGACCTGCTACCAAACTACTACTCACTGAAAAAGAGGAGTTCCTGTCCACTCTCAGAGATCCGGAATGCTCGGCAGAGGATTCAGAGAGAATCCTTGATGTTGGTGCAGATATGGATGACAGACCCAGAGTGTCCAGGTATGCAAAATGCAACTGTCATTGTTTTATCTTTATATGCATATATCTTACATGTCTTAATATAGAGCTGATGATAAATGTGAGTCAGGTGACACAGTCATAGAGAAATAGAAAATTATTTTTTTGGGGTGTCCAACTTTTCACTATAATTTTTTATGAAAATATTTGTAATCTGCACATGAGAAGGGGATTGTTCTCTTCTTCTTGTTTTATTTGCATTATATGATATACTTATCAGCCTTTTTTCATTTCACTTTCTCACATAAGGGGACATTTGATTGCAGGCTGCCTGGCCACCTGCACACAGTAAGCACACATTTGGTTATTGCTATTACTGAATATAAGGTAGATTCATGTCTGCATAAGATAAAAAAATTGTGTTCCTTTATCATCTGTTAGCATTAAACATACCTTTTGTATAAGGAAAATATATGATCAAATTTATTCTTTGTTTCTCTGTTTGTTGTGTTTATTGCTTGTTATCATAAGTGATCCTGAGAATGACACTGTGGAATTCCTGCCACCTGATGTCACAGTATTGGTAGTCTCTGATGATGATGGTGGCAATGAACAGGCACAATCTGGAGTTGCATCGAGTCAATTTGACACTAAGGTTGTGGCTCATACATCCTCTGACTAAATTTCAAACATAGTCACCATGCCTATGCATACCCATGACATGGAGACCACTGATATACAAGAGATTGAGGGTGAAATGGTTGATCAGGGTACTATTGTTACTCTGGTTGCAGAGCTGGTAGCTTCTCCCTACAGTCATTGTAAGGGAGTTGAGCCACACAGCATTGTCGGTAGGACTGCTGTCCACTCTTCTTCTGATACTGGTGTCTCATTATATGCCATCAGACATATTTGCAGGGCCATAGTGGAGGCACAGGCACATTCCTCAAGGGCTTCAGAAGAGATAGTGTGACTAATACATATTGTGCATTCTGACATGCTTGACTCCCTCAACTTTGTGCCAACTCCTTGGACAGGGTGAATGATATACTGGATCAGGCAATGTCTGTGATGGAATGTCTGTTGGGAAAGAGTGGGCATCCAAGTGGCCAGAGAGCCGTTAATTCTTCTAACAGATGTGGCCATTGAATATCCCACTCCCATAGTGACATTGCATCCACTACTCTGTCAGTGATCAAGGTGTCCACAGCCAGATGTGGTAGGCCATAGGGTTGTTATCCTGGATGTAGTTATGAGAAGAGTTTCTCCTGCAGACATTGCTCATGTTCAAGTAGCACCCTGACTTCTAGCCGGGGGGGAGCAGCAGTGCAAATCCTGGCAGACATGGTTCTCAGGTAAGGAACAACAATGCTGAAGTGATTACTCTAACGTGTACATCTCAATCTGCCCAAGAGGCCAGGACATAGTACTAACAAAATACTTGATTGTGTTTATAAAGACACACACACATTGAAAAAAAAATCACTTGCCCATACCACCTCACACACATGTAAGCTATTTAAACCATACTGTCGTGTGCTATATATCTGTTGTTCATGTCCCAAAGACTGCATACTCTGATAGATACTTGTGTTTATTACTCACACAAACTTACTTCTTTGGTGTCAGTCTTGCCATCATACCACCCCCCACCCTGTGCAAGTGATAATGACTGTGCTCTGCCCTTTGCACATGTCTTTGTGACTTAGAGTTGCACGTAAGTCTGATACTCAAATGGATAGCCAATTGTTTATTCACAAGCTTACACTTATCAATACGTATTACAGAAGTAAAGATTTTAATTTATTGTTCCTACTCATTTGTGAATGTTTACTTCTATAGTTGTTGAACTTCATTGTATTTCAGTTAATATTGTCATTACAGCAGTGGAAGCAATAGGTACTTCAATCTTGCTTCTTGGTATAGATGTGCAGTTGAGGGTATAATTGACCAGTTCCATGTTTTATAGATGGTGTTCAGTTGGAATGCTTGATGCACATTACTGTTTATATTACGTAACTTAATATTGCAAAAATCTGACAGGAGATATTACTGACATAACTGCACACCTCAGACAAATCATCTGCTTAGGGGCATATAAATATTTCCATATGAGAGTATCAGTTATGTAATTTTTTTCTTTAAAGCTTCCACACTTATTTTATCATTGCTGCAGGTACAAATTGTGTCCTTGGGGGTTGTCCCTGTCTGAAACTATCAGACAACAGCCATTGCATGATTAAGTAAAGGCTGTGGAGTTTGGCAGGCATCAATTATCCTCTCATAAGATCTTAAACTTTAACCTGCATAGTGATTGTGTGTGCTATCCTTTGCCACTTAGCCAGAGTCATGGCATACTGAGCATGCCACCAGCTGCCACCACCACTATCTCCACCTGGTGGTTCTCCACCTCAGACTCATCTGCACCTGTTTCTGCTGACCCTGCCTGTGGTCTTTGAAACTTTGGTCCTTCCCCTTGCTTTAATTGTTGAAGTTGTTTTCAAATAATAACATTGTGTAACATGGTGCAGACTCTAATTATGTCAGCAGAGGTGCCCAGGTTGTACTAAACTGTACTTCCTGATGTGTCTAGATACTAGAACTGTGATTTAAGGAATTCAAGCACATACAGCTCACAAGTATTTCATATGTGTGAGTGGAAATCTTTTCTGTTGATGTACCTCCTTCCCTGTTCCTCAGGTGGGGGTTTTATTTCTATGTGTGTGCAATCTATGACCTCAACACTCCAGGGTAGTGTGCTGCTGCATAGACTTCCTAGATGGTTCCTCCTCTCTTATTTGGCATTCATGGGAAACAGATATGCTCTCTTGGATGTAGCAGCACTGCATTTAACAACTGATGTAATTTGCTAGAGGCTGATGCCTGTAACACCCCTAATGTATCATCTGTAGGTCTCTGGAAAGTAGCAGTGGCTAGTATACATAATGCTAAACATACCTTTGCTACCACTCTGATGACTTCTCAGTGATTTCCTGGGGGCATGATGTGCGGGCAGCAGAGATTGCATATTTTCTTCAGTAATTCCCTGTCCATCCTTTATCTGTCAACAATTTCTTTTTTATGCAGTCCATGATAAGTCAGACAGGTTCTAAGCACCCTTCTTCTTGTCTGATGTCCGGCAGCATCAGCAGCAGCACCCTGATTTAAAGCCTGTTGCATGTATAGCATAATAACAGTAGCACTAGCAAATAACATGTTTTTTTTAAGTGTAATTGTACTATATTCTAGTGAGTTTTGGTGTACAGGGCAAATGCTTACACTCAGTGTATGTGACTGCGTTACGCCTTCCTGAAGAGTTCTGCCATGTTAGATTGTTTAATTAGCAAGTACTTCACCCCTTTATGCTGTCATTAACAAATTTTGCCATTTTTCTGGGTTTGGCAGCTCTACAAGTGATGTAAAGCTGTTTAATGAATACCAAATAGCGAACCACTAACATGATAGCTACACTGCATGGTGCTGTTAATGAATCTGGCCCACAGTGTATGAATCTCTTACCAGCAGAATAATGTATTATTCAGGTCTTAACTTTTATTTAATTTTGTCACAGCTTTTATATTATTTATGTATAGTTTAAACAAGTACTTCTGTTGAAAAGTATTTTCATTCTACACTATTATTTATTTATTCCAGTTTGATGACTGGGGAGGTCCACTGGGCTCGGGGAGCCCATTTTCAGTGGAGGCCCGGTAAGAAAAGCTCCACAAATACATAGTTTATTTACATGTGTACTTACAAAGACACTTTGGAATACAAACAACAGTTAGCATTCAGAAAGAGAACAGACAATTACATTTAACAAACAATTACATTTACAATTTTATTTAGGTGAGATACACAGGCAAGTAGCCTGGTGGCTGGATTTTACAGTTTAGTTAAGTATGCAATCTATATATGTGAGAGAGGTTAGTTAGGTGAGAAGGTTAGCCAGGAGTAAAAGCGGAGGAGAGCTTGAAAGGTTTGGGGTGAAGAGTACAGTTGCACTTCCTATGTAGATAAAGGTGGGAATGAAGAAGAGTTTTAAAGTTTTCGAGGTTGTCACAGGACCTTAGTGAGGAGGGGAGAGCATTCCATTTTTTAGCTAAGGAGAAGGATAGGAGAAGCTGACCGGCTGGATTCTTGGGTTTTTGGACGGAGATAAGGTTTTGGTGGGAAGATCTGAGGGTTCTATGGGGGTATATGGTTGTAGAATATTGGATAGTGCAGGGCACATAGTAGGTTGAACCAGTAATTTGTGGGCTGTGGTGAGTTGGGAGGTGTTTACTTTAATTAAATGAAAGTGGAATCTGTCATATACGAATCCGTCAACACATAAACAGTGCAATGCGGAAACTTCAAATGCACTAAATAGCAAAATCAGAAATGTCGAATTGTCATAGTTGGCCCATCTGCGGTATAACTCCGTAAGATAAGTGTGCGATAGTTACGGACCATAGGGTTAGGGTGCGGGTTAAGGTAAGTTCATAGATAGGTAATGTATGTAAGGTTTAGTAGGGTTTTGTTAAGTGTATGTGTGTGGAATATTTACTTTGTGTGGGTATAGTTCTGTAGGGTAAGTGTGCGGTAGTTATGGACCTTAGGGTTAGGGAGGGGTTAAGGGTAGTGCATAGATAGTTGTGTATGTGGGGTTTAGTGTAGGGTTACAAGTGGGGTTTTGGTGCTTTAATTTAGGGTTAGTAGTAGGGTTTTGGTTAGTGTATGTATGTGTTTTTTGTTGTTGTGTTTGCACAGGTAGTATGTTACGGGCAGTGGGGTTGGCCGACTATTGTGGTTTTGATGTTCAAATTTTGCGGTTTTGCGTGTTTGACGTTATTGTGTTTCGCTGTTTATGTGTCGATGGATTCATATTCGACAGATTACGCTTTCATTTAATTAAAGTAGACCCTAGTTGGAGAAAGTCAAGTTGGTTGGGGAGCTCAAGCCAATTTAATGAGTGAAGGGAGGTACAATGATGAGAGGTCGATTTAGATTTGGTAGCAAATCTGGATATTTTGTTGTAACATGCTTCTAGTTTAGAGGAGAGTGTGGAGGACAAGTTGGTAAGCAGAGGGCCGCTATACAGTAATGAGGGAAGGAGGTAGGATGTGATGAGTGTTAGTCTGGTGGCAGGAGAGAGGAAGTGGATGTTTCTATAGAAAAGGCTGAGTTTTATGTGACGTTTTTTAATGTTTAGTTGGATGTGGGTGTTGAATTTTAGGTGTTCATCAATGGTGACACCAAGAGGTTTGGCGGAGGGAATGACTTTTATCAAGGAGTTGTTAAGGCTGGTAATTTGAAATGAATTCTTATTGATAGGGGAGGATTTTGAAGGGGGGAATAGAAGAATTTTAGTTCTGGTGGCATTTAGGGAGAGGTGATTTTGGAGCATCCAGTTTTCTGTGGTAGAGAAGACAGTTTGTGTCAGAGTTTGGAGATCTGTTAGGTTAGAGATGCAGCAGATCAAGGAAGAATCGTCAGCATATTGCACAATTTTGGTATTGGGTATGGCTTTGTGAAAGTCATTAATAAAGATGTTGAATATTACTGGGCCAAGTATGGAACCTTGGGGTACCCCAGTGGGGGTAGGAAGGAATGTGGAAGTGCCCTGGCCCCATTTTACGGCTTGGGACCTGTCTGAAAGATAACTGGAGAACTATGAAAGAGTTTTGTGGGAGAAATTGAGATTAGACAGATGATGTAGTAGGCGAGTATGGGAGATGGTATTGAAGGCTTTAGATAAGTCAAGCAGGACTGATGAAACTATTTTCCAGAGTCACGAGCTAGATTGATAGAATGTAAGAAGGAGAGGAGGGCGGAGTTAGTACTGTGTCCTGGGTGGAAGCTGTGTTGGGTGGGAGAGAATAGCTAGTGGTTGGTAAGGAATGGCAAAGGCTGAAGGTGGATGCATTTTTCAAGAAGTGTGGAGATTGGGGACAGGATGGCTATGGGGCGGAAATTAGAGACATTGCAGTTTTTGCCACCCTTGTGAAGTGGAAGAATATATACAGTGCGCCATAGTTTGGGTACATAGGATTCAAGTAGGGATCTATTGATCAGTATGCTGTTAGGGAGAGCAATGCCCTCGGAGGCTATTTTTAAGAAGGAGGAAGGAATGTTATTAGGGGCGTTGGAGCAAGGCTTTAGTTTAGAGAGTAGTTTCTTTATTAGGTAGGTGGAGATGGGTTTGAGTTCAAAAGTAGGGGGGGAGAGGATGATGAGGAAGATTGGGTGGGGTGAGGTAGAGGGTTATTGTTGGAAAATGTCGTGGTTAGCTCAGCAATAGAAGTGGTAAAGAAGGTGTTGAATAGTGAGGCAATTTCAAAGTTAGATTTGTTGCTGTTGGGACAAGGGTTGTTTTTGATACCTCGCCTAAGGAGTGAATTAACTGAGTTCCAAAAATGCTTGGGGTTTTTTGTATGATTTGCTTGTAATTTGATGTAGTAAGACTTTTTATCTTTAAGAGGTTGTTTTTGGCTAGGTTTCTCAGCTGTTTATATTTTAGTAAGATTTCTGGCTGTTTATGTTGGAGGCATATTTTCCAGGTTTTATCTCTTTGTAGCATGATCTTTTTGGTATCTTTGGTAAGCCATGGTGTGGTTTTTGGTATCTTTGGTAAGCCATGGGGTGGTTTTTGGTATCTTTGGTAAGCCATGGGGTGTTTTTTGGTATCTTTGGTGAGCCATGGGGTGGTTTTTGGTATCTTTGGTGAGCCATGGGGTGGTTTTTGGTATCTTTGGTAAGCCATGGGGTGGTTTTTGGTATCTTTGGTAAGCCATGGAGTAGTTTTTTGGTATCTTTGGTAAGCCATGGGGTGGTTTTTGGTATCTTTGGTGAGCCATGGGGTGGTTTTCATTCTTATTCTTTTTGTTCTTTTTGGAGCAAGGGAGTTAAGGACCATTAAGAATGTTTTGTTGAAAAAGTCGGCAGCATCTAATGGACAAGTTTTTAGGGGGTTCCAGTTATTTTGCTTAAGGAACTCAGTAAAAGTAGTAGGATTAAAGTTAGAAAGGCTGCGAGTATGAATGAACTGGTGGGAGTGTGGGGAAGTGAGGGTAGTTCGATGGGTGAAGGCTGGGAGGTGGTCTCCTAATGGGTCAGGAATGACACCTTGATTGTATAATTTTAGTTAGATGAGATACCAGGATACAGTCTAATATGGAGCCAGGTAGGTTGGTTTTATTTGGCCTAGTAAAGGAGTTAGTAAGTTGAGTGTAGGTGTATAGATTGATTGCAGTGGTAGGATTGGGGTTATTGATTTTGTTCCAGTCTATATTTACATCTCCCAATATGTAGGTTTCTAGCTTAATGTTACTGGAGGCCCACGAGAGGATGTCTTCCAGGGTATTAGTGTTGTTGCCAGGAGGGATATAGAGGGAAATGAAGCAGATGTTTTTAATATTGTTTATTTTTAGGAGGCCAATTACAAGTTCAGCGTTGTTGAAAGAAGGGATGGAATTAGGATATGGAATGATGGTTAACTGGTTGGAGTAGATTAATGCTACCCCACCACCTCTCCTATTTAGGCGGTCAGAACGAAGACATTGAAATCCAGTGGGAAGGAAATTCGGAGTCAGTTATATGAGGCTTTAGCCAGATTTCACAGATGGCTACAATGTCTGGTGAGTTGTGTTTGAGCCAGGCATGGAAGTGGGTTAATTTATTTTTGAGGCTTTGGGCGTTGATGGTGAGGAATTTGAGGTATTTACTGGTGGATTTATTATTGGTGTTAGGGGAGTTTGTTGGGGAGAAGTTAGGTCCAGGATTAGGATGAATGTCACCGGATAAGCAAAGGTAATTGAGAAAAGGAGTAAGTATTTTTGGTTTGTACTTAGATAGAAGTGCCTGGTAGAGACTGGGTTTAGGTTTGTAGTATATTGTACTGATTGGGAAAAGTTTAACTTTTAAGAGGAGGAAAGGGTGAGAGGGAACTAAGGAGGCAGAGATGTTGTGGACGTGTGTTGTAAGGGGGTGGGAAGGAAGTGGTGGTGGGAGTAGTTGGAAGTTGGTATAGGAGGTGGTATGGTATAGAGGTAGTAGAAGAAGGACAAGGAAAGAAGTGGAAATGAGGGTTTTTGGACTGAGAGAAAGCATGATAGGAGGAGTCTGTCAGATATAACAGAGAGGAGGGTAATGGGTATTACGAGGGAGGAGGTATGATATTGAGAGTTTGGTAAGCTAGAGGAAGGGGTGGAGAGAAAGTGGTAGGGGATTGGCTGGTGGTGAGAGGGAGGGTTTTTAGGAGGAAAATAAATGTAGGAGCACTGGGGGTGTGTGAGATTTGGGTGTAGGGTAGGGAATGGAGTGAGACCGCAGGGCAAAGGGAATGGGATAGAGCCGCAGGGCAAGGGAAACTATCTGAGAAAGTTATCAGCCACAGACGTTCAAGGTAGATGTAAGTGTTGAACAATGAAAGACTGTAGGGAAAGATAGAATCACAGTTTATAAAAATATAAGGGGTGCTTTGCTCCTAGTTAGTTTACTGTAGGATGAGGGTGGTTATTAACAGGTTTTTATAGAGTGTGGAGTGGGATTTGGTAAAGTCCGTTAGTATACAAGCATGTAGAGATACTGTTGGGCATAAATGGAGTTGATATTATACAGGCTTTATGCTAGTAGGTGCTGCCACCTTGTCGGCAATAAGAAGAATAGCAGGCAGAAAAAAATGGGCAAGTTTCGTATAGGTTATACTACACAGTGTTCAGAGACTAGAAATCAAGTAATACAGGAGGGGGTGTTTAGTGGACTGCGGTAGGCTGCTGATACGCACTCATGGAAGGGTAGGCTTAATAAAAATAGATGTAGACTTAGATAGTTACATCTAGTGTAGGCTACATACATTCACGGTTAGTAATGGGAATCCTCACAAAAAGTATTTTCTTATTTGGCCCAGGCTAACCAGCAGAAATATCCAGGGTTGAAATGTCAGAGGTTTTTTAGGAGGATATCCTTATATTCTAGAGGACTTTCAGGAGTGGAGTACTGTATTTGTTTTCCAGCGTAGAGTACTGATCTCCATGGACCTTTTCAGACTCAACCTGGCAGGGGTTAATTAATGACTGTTGGTGCAGCTGTCGATTTGGGAAATTGTTCCTGTTTGTTATTCAACACCAACATAGGGCTAGTAGGAAACACAAGTCCTGTGTCAACCAGTTCTTAAATCCATCTAGTCCTGAGCGAGAAGTACCTCCTGGACCTCTGTTAGTGTAAAACCCTCTGGCATCATGAATATCAGGATTCCCATGTTCCCTTCTGCTAGTAGAACTGTAATTCTGTCACTGTTGAGGCCTGCACAAAGTGGAACCATGAACACTATGGAAGTATTTCAACACAGCAACTTCCTGAGGTGCTGAACATTGCTGTTTATACCAAATTAGCAAAATATGCTGATGAATCTAGCAGTTTCCTAGACAGGCAATGTCTGCTTGTGCTTTAAATGTACCCCATTCAGAAGGAAGGAATAAAAGCAGATGTGAACATAGTTATAAGCTGTTTTATGCACTTGGTGTAACAGGGGTTTGTTTTTATAGGATGATAATGAAAAATGTCTTAGTGAAGTAAAGTAGGAACATCTAAGGATAGTATAATTATTTTTACTTCTAATTACACTCACTTGCCTATAGACATATGTGAGGGGAATAGATTTAAGGGAATAATCACTATGAATGCAATTACACTATCAAAACTACTGCTTTTCTTCTGTTATTCTATTTTCCATGCAGATTTAGCTCCAGTAGTGCAAAGGGATAAAGCCCTGACTACTGCCCATTCAGCCTGGGATCAATTAGGAGTTCAGGTGATTGAAGGATTCACAGGGGAGGGGTGGGTAAGCCCATTCTGGGGGTGGTGATCCCTGGTAGAGGCTGGTGATGCTGTGTTGAGGGGGTATGGATCAAAGAGGTTCAAAGGGTGATGGGCATTGCTGAGCTACAACAAAGGGAGAATAATACACTGCCCCCCCCCCCCCACATTTACTGCCCTTAACTGTCACTACATTACCACAGTATGCTCTTAGGTTCCATAACCAGCCCCATCAACTTTCAGAAAATGTCCGGGAGATAAGCAATAACTGGTAGGCCCAATAGGGATGTGGGGCACTGGCTAGGAAGGCCATAAGGTGATGCAGGGACCCCCCCATAAATATTTTTCCATTCATATTTATCTTGCTGGTACAATGTTGGGTACTAGACTTGTATCTATTTATAAGAATAAGCAAATTAATTTTGGGGGTGCATGTTGGTTGTACTGAAAAGAAAGATATGTTCTGTCTGAATTAAGACTTATTTTACCAGTTTGTTACAATGATTATTCCCATACAGTCAATAACTTTTATGCACACTTGTGTGGAATCATATGTAAATCCCTGAGAAAAATGTGTGTGATGAAACCAAAATTTTGTTGAAAGGAGCATTTTAAAATTTAACTTTAAAAAATGAGACTGAAAACTATGCATTATACTTGGACTTTTGGTGGTTTGGTAAAACATTTATAACAATCTAAAAAAGGAACTTTGCATATTTGTCTTTCTGAATCATTGACTGTTAAAAAGAAAGAAATTTTGATGTGAGGCTTGTGAATATTACTTGGAAGAGATTTCGGATTATATGTTAAGAAAGAGCAAGTTGACATGTTTAGCATAATAGAATGATTTATTTTATAGAAATGCAAAGTTCAGTGGCATGATTTACCAGCAGACTGGCATTGAAACTGAATGCAATTCTCTTTCTTTTGTGTAGTGGTATCTTAGGAGAGGCAGATATATTGTTCATTCTTTTGTAAACAGCTGTATTTCAAAGTCACATTTTTTATGCCTTTTCCTTTTTTCTTGCCTTATAAGTCTACTATGTGTTATTTAAACTCTATGCTTTTAGTTTAATTGAAAATTGCTATTCTACATTGCTCATAAAGTATAACAATGTCTAAATGTTTATTCAGAATTAAATTCCCATCTCTTAAAGAACTAGGCAGTCCAGCAAATTTAAGATGAAGTGTAGTTTTAAAGACCACTAAAAGAAGATGGATAATTGTTTCCCAAATAAATGCCCCATCTGTCTCATATGGATTCATGCTAGTCTTGAAATGTAACTCAGCAGTGAGGGTATTTTTTTCTGTATGTGTCCTTGCCTTGCACCTGGTTTGGGTAATTAGTTACCTGGATCATCATCATCATCATCAAGAGCCTCACAAAACCCTCCTCATGAGTGCATTCCCTGTATCCTTGGTATTGAGGGATATAAGTTGGCAGCATGTTGAAGAGTCAATAGCCCATCCTCAAGATGCTCCCTCAATGGGATTGTGGCCATATATCTCCTACGCTACCACTCCTTATCCCCCCTTCCCAGATAAGCACACCTCTCCTCCACTGCCAGTATCATGAAGTGCTGAAGCCACTAACTGATATTAGATGACCTGGGCTGTAGTCTGGGTCTTGTCCCTTTAAGTCACTGACACCGGTCTGTCTCTATATTGTAAGGGTCTTCACATGCACATATAAATAATGCTTTCATAATGACTGAATATAGCAGTCTTCCTCCAAACAGATTAGCGTTTGCTTATTATTTTACTAAAAATAAGTAGTTGAGATAGTACTGAGTAATGTGGCAATCAAGTCCTGTGACTTTCATGGCATTTTTGCTTAGATAATTTTTATAAAGTTGTTGTTACAACACACAACACCTGAAAGTAGAAATAGTGTTAACATTTCCAGTGACCATATAGCACCATATCTCAAGCAATGGTCTAATGACTAAAGAGATATCATTTCTCCTCCAAAATCACATTTCAGCCTTTCAACTGTACAGATTTTTGCAGAATGTCTAAATTTTTGCCTCATATTTTTGGTCCGTTTTTCATAAAATTGTGGTTTTCTGGCAAATTAGTGGCAAATCATTAAAGACTGGCATTAGAAAATAATGACAGACATTTGAGTTTCAGACGTCATACCCTTCAGAAAATTCATACTAATGTAAAACTTGTTATTCTGTCAACTTTCTAAGTTTGTAAGAGCAATATTTAAAACTTGTCCCTATTTTTGGGCCTTTGTCCCAATTTCCAGATTTCTTGCTCTAAGAGTTTGAAAGGTATGCGTATACTGACAAATTGCATTGTAGCTACAATACCAAAAATTATGTAAGAAAAATCTGAATATTCAGATATGCTTTAACATTGTAAATAGGTGTTTGAATCATTGATCTGCATGCATAAATCAATGCTCATAATATTGAAAGATCATATGCATAATGTCATAGGGAGCAGACATCCTTGGAGAGGAGAGAGAAAATGAGTGCTTTGTTTTCCTCACATTTTCCCTCTTCTATGAGATTGTGTGATAACAGAGTTGGTGTATGTTTGCATATATGTACATGTATATGTACATACACATGTATATGTATATGCATAGGTGTACATATATGTATATGTATATTTATATATTTGTATAGTTAGGGTTTGTGGAGGCTTGGACACATGTCAGGCAATGCAGGGAGGCTTGCCCCAATAACAAAAAATTGTTTTGTGTCGTATGACCTTGGAATTGTCCCTGTTTTGGCCAGTGAACTCCCAAGGTATTAAGTGTGTTGGCTCAATCATAATTAGATCACATGAGAGGCAATTGTTCGTAGCTGACCCAATGTCTGCTTTAACAGCAGTAATTTATTGACTGCCAATATAATTCTAATGATGAATAAAAACATAGGTGCTGCTAGCCATTTTGTTTCATTGTGCTCTCCTAAAAAGCTTTCCAGATACTATATTCTTCAAGAAAATTATTCTAGTTTTATTTTTTTTTCAGTTTTTCATCTGATTGATGAAATATCCTGAGTTCATTTACTGTATGATATCTTATAGGTTCATAGGTTCATAGGTTGGTACTAGGCTATCAGCCCTAGGGCCTATACAAGCCTAGCCATAACAATTCCCTGGCTATTTCTTCCCACACTATTTACTTCCCTGGACCCCTGTCTAGCAGAGTGACTGACGTGATCCCCAGGGTGAATTTCCTTTCTCCCATCCAATCGTCAAGGTTCCTTTTGAAGAGGACCAAAGAGGCACTCTGCTTGACATATATAGGCAATCTATTCCAGAGTCTGGGGAGTCTCTGGGTCAGGAACCTATCCCTCCAGCATGTTTTGTTTATTGTGATGACAAGATTTAGATCCCTGGAGCATGTGGCTCTGAGGGATTGGGATTTCTTTAAGTGTAGCATGTCCAACTGCTCTGGGTTTGGCATGGCCTTGTATGTTAAGCAAAGATCGCCTCTGAGTAGATGATATGCAACAGAGTATAGCTGGAGTTTTTTAAGGCAGTCAGCATAGGGCATCTGCTTTTGGCCTGTGATTCTTTTAGTAAGGTATTTCTGTGGCCTTTCCAGTTGTTGCAGATGTCTTGAGAGGTACATACCAAATGGGGTGTTGTATTCTATAATGGGTCTAATGAGGGATGATTACAGTGGGACAATGACCTCCTTTTTTCTGGATGAAAAGCCCTTAGTAATGAGGTGTGCCACATAGAAGGATTTCCTGACTGTTGTGGTGATGTGGTTATCGAAGGTGAGACCACTGTCTACCTGTGTCCCTAAGTCTCTTATCACACTTTCGGTGTTTAGTGTACTGCCACCTATATGGTAATTCATGGATACATATTTTTTTCCAAAGGGGATAACTATACATTTCTTGGCATCGAGCTTGAGCCCATGGCTCTGGCACCAAGCATCTGTTTCTGTAAGGCCCTTTTGTAGAGTATCCACATCATTTGGGGATTCAATAATGGCTCCCAGTTTGCAGTCATCTGAAAACTTTGTTATCCAGAGTCCCTTAGTGTTGGCCTGTACTTCAGGGAAGTAGATGCCAAACAAGAGCAGTCCCAGGACTGAACCCTGAGGTACTCCACTTGTCACTTGTCTGGAGCTGGATTTGGAGTCGGCTACTTTTAAAGTGTGGGTTCTATCAGTAAGCCAGTTAGCAACCCATTGGGTGACGTAGGGTTTAATGCCCAGCTTAGTAAGTTTATCTATGATTCCAGAGTGGGGGATGGTGTCAAAGGCCTTGGCAAGGTCTAGATAGGCTGTGTGGACAACCTTACCCTTGTACATGGCTCTGTAGACTGATTCGAAGAAGTCAATCAGGTTCAGGAGACAAGATCGGCCCTTCACGAACCCAAACTGGGTGGGGTCCAGTGTTTGAAGGTTGCCAATGTCTTTGTTTATACTCTCATGCTCTATCTTTTGTAACTTGCAATGTGGTCAGCAATTAATTGGCTTCTGTTTCTCTGCACAGCTTTTCTTTGCAGTTCTTTTCTTAACTATAAGAACAATACTGTTGTATATGGGTCTTTTTTTTTTGCCCATTTTTAATACAAATCTATTAAAGAGAGACAGGCTGTTAAATAAAACATAAGTGTTGCTCTTGTCCTTCGTTTATTTTTTCTGAAGGGTTCTCAAGTTTATACATGCTGATGACTGTAAGGGCATTTCTGTTCTTACTCACTTAATATTTACTTGGTCTCTCTATTATGTATGCTGTTACATTTTTTTTCCATTTTCTAAGAGTGAGTAGCTCTTGTTACCTTAAAATGTGATCTTTAAAGGGATGCTTGTCAACCAATTCAATATATTATACAGCTGTTTAATTTTGTTACAGTCCACTAAAGGTGATTTCACACAATATAAATGTACTTTTGGTGGCATAGTATTTATAAGCATGTATTTTTCCATCTCTTGTTTCTATGCAGGCTATGCTGGGCTATCACACACAAGAGTGCCGTTGAGTTTCTTATCCATTTTTTTCAATTATATAAACTTGTAATCCACAGATCTTGATTGCATTTCTTGTCATTTGTACTTTAACAGGAGGCTGCAACTCGGAGGACTTCTAATACCAAAAAAACATAACCCAGCAAGATGCAAAGCTTGCCATTATGACTTGAATGGGTGTACTTTGTAGGACTGGCTATGCAGCAAGGCAATGCTTTGTTACATGCTAAGTGTCTTTTAGTCTTAATCATACTGCTAAAGTGATTAGTTCTGAAGTACACCTTAAGAGAACACGTGTTAAATTCATGACTCAGTACTTTGAGAACTGCAAACATTTTTTGGATGTGCCAGAACAATTATAGCCATCTTGATGACACAGAAGTATGACATATTGACTATGAGCTCAACTATTCAGATTTCCCCAGTATCTTAGGACCTGGAGGAGCAGATGCAAGGGTGGCAGGGGAATGATGAGTTAATGTTCACCTTTCCATGTCTAATGTTATGGCTTTGATAGAAATTAAAGCCATTGATGGAGACTTCAGCTAGTAATATCGTAGCTGGGAAAATATGGAAGTGCATCACTGTGAAGGTGTGGGCTGCTTCCTTGCAATGTTCTATGCATAATGACTCCTGATACATTACCTAGCATATCAGGAGTTAGTGCATAATGCTAAATTGCTAATTCTATGTAACAAACATGGAGTAAAGATAAATCTCTTTGGTTGATGAATTACTGCTATTCCCTGGTCTGTGGTGTCATTCAGATAGGGGAGAAGCAGAATTTGGGGAAACTGACATGATTACAGTGGTCTAACTAACAAATTTAGTAAACTGATTTTGCTGGTAAAAATAAAACTTTGTGAAAGTACTCACTTGAAGTAGATAAGCAACACTTTCCATTCTTTGGAAATGCATATCTCCGCACTCGGAGAATTAGTCTTGTAAATGTGTGTTTCCTGCATTTCAGTTAAGATTTTAATTGAATTCTATATTTACTGTTTTCTGGTTCTCACTACTGAGTGACTATCTAGTGAACTGGATCCTGTTAATACTTTTCTTTTTTCCCCATTTTAGATACGTTTTCCTTCTTCTCTTTTGCTAGTGCATTGTAGAGCGCACAATATTATTTTCAGTATTTGTTCTCATGCTTCCTCTTTTAAAGTGCAACTTGCCTTAACATAGAGAGTTTTCACTCCCACGTTGTCACACTAATTCATCTGCACATTTGATTGTATGTACCTTTTTCTGTCTTTATTCTTAAATGAACCCCTTCACTTTGCACTTTGTATGTACTGCCATTGTTCTCACCATTTGCTGTTTTTCTTCACTAAATAACTTAATATTTCACTGCAGTCTAAATAAATAATTTTCTTTGTTACTTTGTTCACCTTCATAACATTTCATTTTGAACATTGTTTTTTGTGTGCTATAATTTGCTCTGAACGTTTCCTCTGCTAACAACTTTTGTTTCCATTCTCAGATGAACCTACATACTGATGTGTTGTTTACTCTTCATACTTCTAAATGCCATAAGGATTATGATTGGGTCACTGATTGCAATGCATTTATTATGTCTGACACATGGATGGCAAGAAATTCACTTTGAAAGCGAAGCTTGAGAGGTGAAGCTTGGCGTCTATGTTTATAACGCATAATATGTAGTTATGATGGGAGAGGTGATCATAATTCTTTATAGTGCATGGAGTTTTATCTTCTCCACGTACTACAAATTAATCAAAAACTTTTAAAGAAAAGAGATGCATTGTGTTGGCTTTGAAAGCCAGTTACTGGGGTGTGCTTGACATCCTTATATATTCCTTGTGTAAGGGAAGCTGTTTAACTAAAAATGTCCTGTGTAGTTTATCAGATGACAAGTAAAAATAGGAGTTGAAATAAAGCTGATTCTACCTGCTGCTCTCTTTATTGGTCAGTGCTGCCTGCATGTAGTGCAGATCTGACCTTAATGCATTGTGGGTGTTTAACAGTCCTTTAGGTGCTGTTAAGGTCGGGGAGTAGTGCTTAGCAAGGATATTATTAAACCTTTTTTGAGTGTAATTATGGCAGTCCATGCACTACCCAGCAGTAGACACAGTTAGATATAAGACCTACACATACTTTCTTCAACCCGAAGAACCTGCATTTCAGCAAATTTGGATGCATCATTTAATTTCCTGCTTTTAGTCATTCTTTATTAAACTGTATCTAGCATCAAGGAGTAATCTCACAGTTCTCATACATGCAATTCTTATTACCTACACTTCATGTCTGGGTTTCCCAAGCATCTTTTATTTCCATCCTCTAATGTGCAGATTTTTTTTCAGTTTTCCTTGTTTGCCGCCTTCACACATGATGATAGTTCAGTTCTTTCTTTGCTTTTATGATCATCTATGCTCCTCATGTTGCTACAACTATAGTCCCATATACAGTTCCTATGTCTTTTTCCTTCTATACAAAAATGTGTGCTTAATACCTGCAAGTTATTTGCAAAGCATATGATCATCATCAAACATATGATAGTTTGCTTCAGTTCTTGATTCGATGCACAAAGTATAATTATACATGAGGCATATCAAAATTGTAGCTCAAAAGCAAATGCTATTACCTCATTTCCTAATACGTTTAACTTCCTAGTCTCCAGCATTCATGTATGTCGTAAAGCACAGCTAAGCATTCCTCAACATAGTCTGCAACTCTATCAGAAATGTACCTATATACTTTGTGTCCTCCACAATCAGCTTGGATTCTAAATTAGCTATTTGCAAGTTTGTCACGGGAAGCTACAAAAAGCAAAAACTATCTCAGTCTAGTATCCCATAAGCTACTATTTCATCTGTATACTTCATGCAATGCCTCGATTTTACACATTTAATGAACAAGTATTAATTTATGAGAGATATCACACTGATGTTCTAACTTGTGGCCAGTATGACTTGTGACACTTCCACCCCAGGTTCAGGCCAATATACATAATGGTCACTGGTCTTGACTCAGTGATCAGCAACAGTAATGGACGCATCATGCAGAACATAACTTTCAGTCCATTTCTGTGTGACCATTGTTGCATACCATGGTCCCCCGTGACTGAACATGCAGCACTTGTATTTCTATTACCAAAAACCGGAGCAGCTTCTAAATTTGGAATTGCCTTACAAAGATTAAACAAGCTTGCCTCACAACTGAATGCATGAAAAATATATGCTAATATGAACGGAATATCTTTCTACCCCTGAAAAATATTTTATTTCTCTTCCAAAACACTTTATTGCTAGCTTAAAACATAACTAAAGCAGCACTAGAAATTAGTTCTGTAATAAATGTCAACCTAAAGAGATGCCTTGCATAGCATATGTTCATCTAAATGTATGTAATGAAAAAAAATAAAATGCAGCCAGTTTCACTTCTACATCCATTAGCAGCAGCATTATGAACATGTTCTAAAAAACTTAAAGAACATATAGACATCTTCATTTTGTTTATCATAAAATATCCTTTTTAAAGATGAAGTCTTCACTTATGCACGCATTAATTAAACACTTAAGAATCAAAGATGTAACAATGCAATGCATTTAAATAGTCATTTATAAGTCTCTCAATGTACATCCCTGTATATAAGAAATTATATTTATGTTAATGGCTCAGTAAGTAAGGACTTAACTGAAATGTTTGATTTAAATTGACAAGCCACTCTGTATAAACATCTAAGTTGTTTTCTTTATTAACATACATAATAGGGTGTCCAGTCAAAAATTATTTTCTGTTTACTAACAAGCGTATCAACAGGTCCATCCGTGGCTTTGCTGCATAGCCTTATCATGCCCTTAATTAAAATAATGCATCTATGTATGTTCTTTCCAGTATGTCTAGAAACACCATTACTAGGTATTTGCTTTTTGTCCATATTTATATTTACTCATGTATTTACATGCTAAGGTTTCTGGTTGTTTTATTTATATATTACATGACCAGCTTACCAAGTGTTTGCAATAAATACTTTAAAAGTCAATACACTTTTTGTTTATAATGTTTACTTTGTTTGACATACTTACAAGACACACATGAAAAGTAACCATAGAATAAAGCTCACCCTTCTAGCTGATCTGCCAAAAGTATCATGACTGTGGAAAATTGTTTTGCTTAGAGACAGTTCATTTTCTGTGTAATTTGAACAAGTATCTTCAACAATGCTTTGGTGTTATTTCAGGATGTGAATATTTCTTAATACAACTTTTGATATTAAATACAATTTGGTGCATAAAGTAGAATGGGGTTTGTGCCAGTTGACACCTTTTCATATTTTTTGTATGTAACTATCAGTCATGTATTTCTATCATGACACATTGTTAGGGAATATTATTCTTAGTTTTTTTTTTGTCATGCCATCCCTGATTAAAACTATATTATGCTTTATATATTGATGACAATCTATCTTACTGTTCTAATTCGAAATGTGTGACTTCAAGATATTCTAGAAATATGCTTTCAAAGGCAGTTGTTAGTATGTAGCAATGTTTTCCCATTGGTGACTAATCTCTGTCAACATTTACTTTAGTGTGCTCTCAATATTAATATTGACATACAAATGTATTATCTGAATTTGTATGGCTCCATCTGTAAATTAAATATCATTACCATCACTACTGGTCTCCTCACTACTTGTTTTGAGAAGAACTTTGATATAATTGCTGACAACTTAAATACTCCTAGTACTGACTGGTCAATACCATTATCATTTAATAAACTGGGATATAAGATCTTGAGCAAGAGTATCTCTTGGGGATACTTACAAATTGTAACTGAGTATACCTGGGCATCTAGTCTGGTTATGCAACAAATTCAAATATAAATATTGTAGAACACCCTCAGGGTTGGGATACTCAGACCATTTCTATATCATTTTTGAAATTATGGATTTTAATTCACCAAAAGCTAATGAATGCTGATATGGTAAAACATTCTATATATCAGATTTTGCAGCTATCGCAACTGACATTTGACAATGGGATGGGGATTTTGAGATGAATGGTAAAACTATTTCTGAAAACTAGGATATTTTTTATAGTGAAATGAACAGTCTGACTAACCATTTTGTTCCCACATGTACTTCTACAGAAAGGAAGTACTTCACATCTCTGGTGGAGAATAGAAAACTCTCCCCCGGATTCATGAAGCTCGGCGCAAGGCCGGTGTAAGGCTTGCGCCGGCCGTGCGGCGTATATATGGAGTAGTAGTGCCATATGCATATTAATGCAGGCGTGCAGCCACCACAGCCATGTGCATAGGAAACGTGCGTGAGTGCATGGGGCGTAACGAAGATGCGGAGGGAGGCGTGTCAATGTCGGCTGTCGATGAGCAACCTAAACTGCTGAATATTATAGTCCGCCTGCAGTAATAATCGCACCTATCAGTGTCCGTGGAGACTGAAATGTATACAAAGCATGCAAGATAGTCCCTAGGAACAGAAAATGAAGAAGCAAACACAAATGCACGATAGGGAATAACAGGTCCCTACCCTTGAACAAATGACAGAAAAACCGTGTGCCCGTAGTCCAACGTAGTGTTGATAGCTATACCATGCGGATGTGAAACATATCATATGCTAGGGCGCCGCCAGAAGGTACGTCCAGCCCAATGGAGAGGGTCACCAGCTGACCCATAATGTGAGGGAGGGTACATAGCTGTGCAGATGTGTCCTTAACAAAATACACGAGGAGAAATGTAGATATATGTAGTGACTGTATGTCCGAATCATATCCCACAAGGGATGTAATAGTCACATACAAAAGGTATGTCTGTATCCCACATAACAAATGTGATAGGGAATAGAATACACATGTAAACGAATCAGGGGCATAGAAACCGCTACAACAATAAGGACACATGTAGGCCGAAAGGAACAGTATGACCCGTACCATCGACTAAGAATACCACCTGTCCCACTTTGCGAGCGACAGTACCGCTGCGGCCAGAAGTGTCCCGACACAAGCTTGTAAACATGGCAAATGTGCAGAGATTATAGGACATAATTATCCCTCAGATGTCATGTAATAGTGGCATTAAACAGTTGTTCTCCACACGTATATTACATAAATGTCATAAGAAAAAGAATAAGCCACTGAAATGCTACAAGACTAAAGCTTAGATATACGCAAGAGTTGTAAGTTCTATCTGCCGAACTGATCGTGGGTATGTGTCGGCATGTAAAATGTGTTGTGTCCACCGCAAATGTTACATTGTGGCCAATTGAAAAGGTGGAAACAGTACCGTAGACTGTGGGGAGGCATTGTCCGCAACAGTCGGATATGTGGAAGGAATAGCATGGACATAGGAAAAGGTGCCAACCCCCCAATGAGTACAACAGGTCTGCAAAACCCGGGCGTCATCGGTAGAAGCCAAACTAGTATGTGACACAGCCGAACAGGTAATACCCGGGTATACCAACTAAGTAATGAAAGTGAAGTATGGGCGTGTACCCATGTGTGTGAGGTATAGCACGTGGGAAGCAAACATGGCAGGGTAGTCCACACAACCATAAAGGTACCCGACACCTGTAGGGCAGTCAATGTGCTACTCTGGCTGTGTCATGGCCCAACAACAAAAGTAGCGAGCTATCGGATGTGAGTAATTTGCATGTGAGGGGTGGATGGATAATGGTAAAACCCGCAAAGGTGATACTGTGTCGTATGCAGAAAAGGTGAACCAGAGGTATAGGAGGGGGCAGCGAGTGAAGTGGACATAAACACAAACACATGGAGAAACAGCTGCAAGACAAGAAGACAGGCCATAGTGTAGAACACTATCCCACAAACATATGTATCATGTAAATGTGCGATCAAAATGTATAGATATGTCACCGTCACATACCCACAGGTTGGTCCTGATGGAACTGGCCATAACAAATGCAACACACCTGGCTGCATAATGGGCTACCCAGCATACCCTCCACATCACACAACCCACCCCCATAACAGAACGTCCACCAAATCCACCCATACGTGGCCCACTGGTTCGTTGCAGACACAGCTACACATACCGACCCCTACGCATATGTAGTAGGTATTGTCACCCTAGGCAGTGTCAGGATAGCAAACCATGTATTCCCTGCATGTTAAACCCCCTGCACATTTTCATAAAGCCAAAATACATTTCGATATCGTTTCTGTGTGGAATGGTCCAATTTCTGGAATATCCCTTATGGGATAAGTAACCTGTGTAAATAGTAGAATGGGTATGATGGCATGTTAAACCCCCTGCACATTTTCATAAAGCCAAAATACATTTCGATATAATTTCTGTGTGGAATGGTCCAATTTCTGGAATATCCCTTATGGGATAAGTAACCTGTGTAAATAGTAGAATGGGTATGACGACAAGGTGTCCAATCCTGTACATATCTGGACACAAGTCAGAATGTGAAGTAGAGGTCCAAGACACTGTCCAGACCTGAGTGGTCATGCACCTAATACCCAGGATAAAACACCTTCCCGTGACGCACGTGTCCCCACACAAATATGCAGGAGAAAATATTGCACACTCGCATAGTGGCAAACGGCAGAAGGGTGAGGAAAACACCCGACATTAATAGGATAACCCTGATGAAATGTGAGGGATACCTAGTGTGTGCCGGCATGACCGACCATACCTGACAACCTGTGTGAGCTAGATATCTGGACAGAGCCGTGAATACAAGTGAGACAAAGGTACAACAGCAGGTACAATATGCAAAGATAGCTGTTAGAAGTTATTCATGTATGTGCAGTCTGAGTACCCGGGAAGTCCACTGGGCGAAGAAGTGCCCAGTAACAGCGGAGGCCTGGGTAGAAAAGCTCCACAAGCAATACAAGGAAATAAAGGCTACATAATGTTAAAGGTAAAATACAAGAGTAAAAGGCATACAGTCAGGAAATACACATGCATAAAATGTGCATAATAAGACAGTGCAAATCCAGAGTTTTGTAGTGGTAATACAGAAATTTACAACAATGACATACTTGGAGTCAAGTGAGTGTCAGCTAAGTCTGGTTAAGCTGGAGGGTAGAGAGGAGCAGGAGTATGGAGAGCTCAGAGGAGTGAGATCCCTAGAATGTATAACAGGTGCAAGCAGGAATATGTCCATGTGGATGGATAAACATAGATATATCATAGAATGACAGTTTGCACAATGGCATTAATGTCCGGAGTATGAAGTCTGAAACTCAACTGTCTGCCAGCACGTCCCGACATCTGTCCCTAATGCCGAGCTACTGCTGTGCCAGAACACAACAGCGTATTACAGAGGTTCGTACCATATCACTCAACTGTCCAGATATTCGCAGAATGACCAGAGTGTTGGCTCATATTGTTGTGTGCCTCCAACTATCTGCGTCTGTCCGGTAAATAGGTGTGGATTGACATCACAAAATAATGAGGATTAAGTATAACACTCCACATCCCGCAGAAGAGTCATGATAATGCAAAACCTAGTATTCTATCAACATTATAAGCTTGTAAGGAAACTAGTTAAAATGTGTCCCTCTTACTGTCCCCATCATGTAGGGTTTGCGCAGATTTTTTGTTCAAAGAGGTAGAGAGGTATGGTCCATACATATGTACAGTAACAACCCATGACATTTGTGTAATGTACAACTGCATACCTGTAGTCACAACATGTCCAAGAAAATAATCCCCGTATGAATGAATACCCCCATCACCGTGGAGTATGGACTGTAACAACCCCACCCATAATATGTACAGCTAACAGAATAAGCTCCTGATAAGTGCACAAACACATGTGTCTATAAATACAGGTAAAATGTTCATAATAGGGAGAAGATCCCTGCCCACATGCTTCATCTGACATTTGAACTCGGCCAGGGAAGTTCCGCTCACCAGGCGGACAAGCCTATACCCAGATCACTACATGAACACCCTGACAATCAGAAACGTGTATGTGATACGACTATATGCCCTGGTGTTCTGCATATCCTCAGAGTGATTAACAATGCAACTGGGGTCCACAGCAGTAGGCAAAAGGGAATGTGTAATATGTAGTACCGCATTTCTCACAGCAGGGGAATGGATGCCTGTGTTGTAAGTGAAGCGGTGAGGCATATGTCGATGTAGCTAAGTACTATGGGTATGCATATCAATGAGGCAGAACAGCAACAAAATACTGTTTCCGGCATCCATCCAACGTGAATGCAGTCCCGGTTGACCTATGACCACTGCAGATATCCCTGTAAAGTGTAATGAATGCGTTCGTGCTGTACACACAGTTAAATACGTAAAGGTGAACCGTGTGTTTCACACCAGTCCGTAAACCGGACTACAGATAAGTAAGTGTTATGGTCAGAAGTATGAAAGGCCACGCAAGCACACATATCTATTAAACAGATGTAACCCACAACATGTATATGCAAGTGCGCCTGTGCGTGTGTGATCCACTCACAGCATAGTAAATGAATGCAGTTTCCCCCCACGTTATATATACATGGCTCAAACCTGTTAACCCTTTAAAGTTTGAAACCGGACAAAGCCATGCAAACTACTGGTACAAATAGGTACAATCCCCAGATATGTGCCAGAACAAACATAGAAAGTGGATAGAATAACGGGTGTGTCATTAGCATGGATTCTCTGAAGGGTATGCAGTCGTAACCTGAACTGCTTGCCAGTATTTCCCAACATAAGTCTTTAATGAAATGCCACTAAATTGCCAGATAGGCACAGGTTATGAAAAACACACCGAAGATAAAGAGGCAACCAGCAGTACATTCTGCGACAATCTGTACAGTGGAAAGGTATGGTATGGATATAGATATATGTGTATACACATAATCCACAGACGTAAACCAAAGCAAATTATGAAATGAGGACTGTACATGTATATATGTATACACAACAAACATATGTCCCGTAGATATGACATATGTACATAAATAGGCCACGGCATAGCTATTATGGGTAGACAAACAGACATGCACAAAAGGTGAATAAACCGCTGCTTTCCAAACCATTGGCCAGAAAGTGACAGTCCGGCAAGTTCTGCACTTTAAACATGAATATAGGTGTCCATTGCAGGACCCTAAAAATTGATCCATACGTAGTGTCAACCGTCATTGATGCAAAAGAAGTGACCTCAGCAAATACGATATAGCTGTACATGCAACAGTAGCAGGTGCAAGGGTAATAACACATGTGTCGATAGAATGTATGATGTACGAACTGATATCCGGAGAGTGGGGAGTGCTTATAAGTGTCTCCACACTTTAGTACCGCTCACATTAAACATGTGTAATGGGTACTGTGGAGGGGTGTCAGGTATGGGAATTATGGGTATGCAGAAATGGGCCTAGGTGTTGTTTGGCACAGATTTATTAGGTCCACCCCGTGGGAGTGATGTGGGTATAGCACACGCCTATATTCCCAATAATGGGGCAAACCATCCACTGGATATTGCGTAAACCATTGTGGGAATATGCAGGGCCCTATATCAGTGTCATGTAGGTGATTATCATGGATGGACATGCATACGACCAAGATGGTAACCATACCTGGCAAACTGTCAGAATAAGACAGCTGCACTAAGGCATAGTACATGAAATACAAATAGGGACTATATTAGATATACCCCAGACAAAGTCAGAACGTTGATAGAATACTGGCGTAGTCAGGAATACGAATGTTATGAGTGTTACTAATCATGACATAGAAATGTCAGTCACTATTATCTAACTGCACAGTTCGTAATGCCTTGCCAGTAATTTACCAGAAAGGCACATTATTATGACAAATGTAACAAGAGCAAAGGTCAAACATCAGGGCGTTTACCCATAATGTGTACAGGTGAGAGGTATGAAGGTAACCTGTCCAAAATACATGTACAGAACTAGTGATACTAGGTGGACAGGTGGGAAGAAAGACATCAGGACAAATGACAAAACATGTACATGTCACAAGCATGTACTCCGACAAATGTGAATGACAATGTATGCCCTGTGAAAGTCAATGTGGAAGGTTAATAGACTCAAAAGAAATGTGTCCCTCAGGGTGTCATGCAGTGTCACCGTTACAATGTCCAGTCCCCCATACTCGTACGTGAGCTCTGCCACTGACGGAAAGCGCAAATACAGGCGTACACATAAGGTACATGATAGAATAATTAGTGTGGATAAGCAGCTGTTGGCCTTTGTGAGGAATACAACCCTCTGGGTGGGTGTGTCCTGCAATATAAATGCAATGGCATCTGGCCTGTGATGCCACCATACAGTGTGTGTATTGGTGTCAGAAAATTGATATCTTGTATCAGACACATACTCTGCAACTGTACAGATTTACGCAGAATGTGCAGAGTTTTGCCTCGTATGTTTGGTGTGTTCCTCTTAAAATCAGTACCATTCTGGCAAATTCCTGAGAACTGAAGTCATTAAATAATGATGTGGGTTTAAGACACCAAATCTGTCAGAAAAGTCATACTAATGCAAAACCTATTATTGTGTCAACTATCTACATTTGTAAGAGCAATATTTAAATTCTGCCCCTATGTGTCCCACTATCAGTTAAGGCTTTGTCCAGATGTTTGCTCTAGGAGGTGGAGTGGTATGATCAGAAACAGATACATGTGTGAGGAAACAGCATTATTGACTGCAAGATAACTCGTAAGGTATGAAAAGCGTTGCAGTAGGACGTTCAGTACTGTCCACAGGTATGTGCTGACATGTCAAATGACACAACAGTCTACATGAAGTACATATAGGGCTATCACCTTTACAAATGATGATAGTAGGACATACCCACAGCCATGCACACAGCACAAATAGACATACACACAGCAAAACTAGGCCATGATACATGAAGCCTCTGGCGTGTACGAGTAGAGTGAGAGTACAGCAAGGATAGATGTCTGCCAAGCTATACAGCAAATGCCTGTAAGGGCGTGTAACACCACCCATAACACGAACGTTGCACGGACAATGTTGGGATTTGCAACATACCCCATTGGTATGTGAAAGCTATGCAAATATGCGATACATGAAACAGTCAGCTGTCCATGCAAGAGCAGAGTTATGTGCAGAAATTATATATATATATCTATCTATATATATATATATATATATATATATATATATATATATATATAGATACAGACATACACACACACACACACACACACACACACACACACACACACACATGTGGCAGGGTTGTGAGCAGAACACGAACGTAACCACTGTACCACACAACAGCATTACGCACTGACAGAACGTGCAACCGTGATTAGTAGATCACGGAAATCACACAGGCATACGTCTAGCCTGTAGACAGCAGCATCAAAGGAAAGACGCCGCACAGATGTTATGGTGAGTGAATACTGTAAAAGCAATGTAATGTTGTCATGCAGCTGGAAACACACACACACTTGGCAGAACTGGGAGTCGAACATACACCTAACTACCCTATCACACTACAGCATGATGCATTTACAGAATGCGCTACCAAGATTACTAAACACAGCAGTCCCACAGGCATTTTTCTAGGTGCGTGTCGACATCCGCAAAGGCAAAGACATCAGCAGGATATATCTGTGGTGTGAAGCATGTAAAAGCATAACCTGAGTCCCCAGGCGGACGAGAGCATGCGCGCACACACACACACACACACACACACACACACACACACACACACACACACACACACACTCACACACACACACACACTTGGCAGAACTGGGAGTCAAACATACACCTAACTACCCTATCACACTACAGCATGATGCATTTACAGAACATGCTACCGAGACTACTAAACACAGCAGTCCCACAGGCATTCTTCTAGGTGCATGTCGACATCCGCAAAGGCAAAGACGTCAGCGGGATATATCTGTGGTGTGAAGCGTCTAAAAGCATAACCTGAGTCCCCAGGTGGATGGGAGCATGCGCGCACACACACACACACACACACACACACACACACACACACACACACACACACACACTTGGCAGAACTGAGAGTCAAACATACACCTAACTACCCTATCACACTACAGCATGACGCATTTACAGAACGCACTACCAAGATTACTAAACACAGCAGTCCCACAGGCATTCTTCTAGGTGCGTGTCAACATCCGCAAAGCCAAAGACGTCAGCGGGATATATCTGTGGTGTGAAGCGTCTAAAAGCATAACCTGAGTCCCCAGGTGGACGGGAGCACACACACACACACACACACACACACACACACACACACACACACACCCACACACACACACACACACACACTTGGCAGAACTGGGAGTCGAACATACACCTAACTACCCTATCACACTACAGCATGACGCATTTACAGAACGCGCTAACGAGATTACTAAACACAACAGTCCCACAGGCATTCTTCTAGGTGCGTGTCGACATCCACAAAGGCAAAGACGTCAGCGGGATATATCTGTGGTGTGAAGCGTCTAAAAGCATAACCTGAGTCCCCAGGCGGACGGGAGTATGCGCACACATACACACACACACACACTTGGCAGAACTGGGAGTCAAGCATACACCTAACTACCCTATCACACTACAGCATGACACATTTACAGAACACGCTACCAAGATTACTAAACACAGGAGTCCCACAGGCATTCTTCTAGGTGCGTGTCGACATCCGCAAAGGCAAAGACGTCAGCGGGATATATCTGTGGTGTGAAGCATCTAAAAGCATAACCTGAGTCCCCAGGCGGATGGGAGCATGCGCACACACACACACTCACACACACGCACACACACACACACACACACACACACACACACTTGGCAGAACTGGGAGTCGAACATACACCTAACTACCCTATCACACTACAGCATGACGCATTTACAGAACTCGCTACCGAGATTACTAAACACAGCAGTGCCACAGGCATTCTTCTAGGTGCGTGTTGACATTCGCAAAGGCAAAGACGTCAGCGGGATATATCTGTGGTGTGAAGCGTCTAAAAGCATAACTTGAGTCCCCAGGTGGATGGGAGCATGCGCACACACACACACACACACACACACACACACACACACACACACACACACACACACACACACACACACACACACACACTTGGCAGGGCTGGGAATCGAACTTACACCTAACTACCCTATCACACTACAGCATGACGCATTTACAGAACGCGCTACCGAGATTACTAAACACAGCAGTCCCACAGGCATTCTTCTAGGCACGTGTCATCATCCGCAAATGCCAGGATGCCGGCAGGGATTGTATAGAGAGTGTACGATCAGACATAGTACTGTCCCACGGTAGACGTACACAAACACATGGCAATGGTGTACTCGGGGCAACTATACATGTATGGAGCACTACAACAACAATACATAGACACAGTACGCACCACAGACAGTACACCCTTCAAGGTAGTCACCCAGTGTGTACTTGGTAGGCATCCATCCTGACGTTGAAGACGGAAATCTGTTGCCTGGATGACCACCATGGCAATACAGGATGTCAACGGCCATGCCCATGCACAGAGGGACATCACTGACACAAGGTGTCACTGGCCATGGCCGCACACCTGGTAATATACGTCAGTTCGGACTGTACTGTGTGTCGATCTACACAATGGAGTACTGGGCATGCTCACACACTTAGCTGTTGCAAAGGGCCGTCTTGCATGCAGATGGAGTGTAAACACGGAAGGTCTCAGTTTGGACTGTACCATGTGTCCATCTACACACCTGCGTACATGGACTGTACTGTGTGTCCATCTACACAACAGCATACTGGGCATGCTCACACACTTAGCTGTTGCAAAGGGCTATTGTGCATGCAGATGGCCCTTGTTTTCAATTATAAAGGAATTCCCAATATTATTCTAGCATGTCTAAAGGTCAGTTGTCAATCTCCTCTCCGGTCCAGCTGGTGAATCTGAGAATCTTGAGGCAATGTTACAACTGCCTCATGTACACAGACAACCCTCTCCTCCTCCCAACAAATTCCAACACATGTGAGAGATGCAACCATATAGCCAAACTGGAGGCTAAGCTCTCTCAACTCAGTACTGGCATAACCAGTCAGGAGGAGAAGGAAACCACACTCACTACAATTCCAGTCTCACATAGACCTACCACGACAGCAAACCAAACACATAATCACACAAAAACATACTCAGAGGCTCTAAATAAAGATCTGCCTAAGCAGCAGAGACCTCCAAAGCAGACACCCAAGCAACCGCTACCCCAAAACAAAACACGTGCAACAAATATCTCACAAAGCAAGTGTGCCGAACAGTCACAGCCCTTAAGACTAAACAACACACCTGATACACTTGTAATAGGTGACTCTATCGTCAGGCACAATGACGTCCCGCACCCAGGCTGAACAAGGAGAGGGTCACGGTGAGCAGCCTATCGGGCGCTAGGATCTGCCACATAACACAAGCATTCAGGTCACCCCAAGGCAAGTACAAATATGACTCAGTCATTGTCCATGCTGGTGTGAATGACCTGAGACGTACCTCCCTGGACTACATGAAAAGAGACATAGAGGAGCTCTCTGAGCATGTAGCCCAGGCCGGTATGACCCTGACCTTGAGTAGCATCTTTCCCTCACCAAGAATGATGCCACAATATGAAGACAAGATGATCAATTTCAACAATTGGCTTAAGTACTGGTGTCATTCAAAGGGGATCCAATGCCTGTCAGCTTGGGATGATATGCTCGACAAGCCACGATGCTTCACTAGGGACGGCTTGCATCTGTCACCCCTGGGCTTTCGGATATTGGCAAAGGCTCTTGCTACCCCCATAGTGCCTTTTTTAGGCAAGGCTCAAAACTCTCCTTAGCATGGAGAACATTGATATCTGTGCAGTAACAGAAACCTGGTTCAGGGCTCCCGAGAGCACCCCAGCACTACCAGGTTATACCTCATACCATGCTTTTCGGCCCCAAAACTTGGACTGAACCACAAAAGGAGGGGGAGTATCGATATTCATCAAAGATACCCACACCTCCAGGTTGGTGGCAAAGCACGAAGCATCAGAGACTATCCATGTGCAACTAACAGTGGGTAAAACTGCCTTCCAGTTTATAGCCTGCTACAGACCACCCTCCCAAACCCAGGAACCCCACTCGGCCTTCCTGAGAACACTGGAAAATATGAAGGTCTCTCCAAACACCATTATATTGGGCGACTTCAACTACCCAAACATAGACTGGGAGCATTACTCTAGCACCAACACCCTAGCCCAAAGGTTCCTAGAATTTATAAACTCAAATGCTATGGAACAACTTGTTACCACTCCCACAAGAGGGGAAAACATACTGGACCTGATCATCACCAACATGGGGACTCTATGCTCCAGACCAGAAGTGTATCCCTCACTGGTAAGATCAGACCATAAACTAATCTCACTGGATATTCACATCCCGACCTCACCCCCTGCCCAGAAAACCACAGTGAAAAACATCTCGAAAGCAAATTTCACACTCCTCAAAACCGAGGTGGAATCTTTCAAAGCCCCCGGGCCTGTGGAAAATACAGCCCAGACCGCAGAATCCTTTATAAACGCATTCTATGAACACCTTCAGGAATGCATGGATCATGCGATCCCAAATAAAACCAAGACCCAGTCCTCCAAAGGCAGACATCCTGTCTGGTGGATCCCAGCCATAAACTAACTATACAATAGAAGGAGGAAGCTACTAAATGATAGAGCAAAATCCCAAAAAGGGAAGGCATCACTGATCAGTATTAGCAAAAAACTACGGGCACTCATAAAATTGTCCAAGGCCAGCTTCGAGAGAAAAATTGCACAGGACACTAAGGATAACCACAAGGCTTTCTTTAGTTATGTTAGGAACCTGGGTGGTAATTCCCAGATATGCTCAGAATTAGTCCAAAATGACAAAAAATACACCAAACCCACAGACATTGCCAACATCCTAGCTGACAGGTTCAGCGCAAACTCCCCTCCCACCAAAGGGCAAATATCTATCCCAGCAGAGTGCTGCCCCCCTGACCTCTCAGATGCTCAGGTAAGAGCCGCCCTCTCCAAAGCAAAAAACACAGCATCAATGGAACCAGACGGTGTCCCGGGCTGCATCCTACATGAACTCCAAGAAGAGCTAAACCCAAACATAAAACTACTGTTCAGTCTCAGCCTTACTACAGGATATGTGCCCAAAGAGTGGTGTACAGCAACAGTGGTTCCTCTCCATAAAGGTGGTGCCTCAACGGATCCTGGAAACTATCGTTCCATAAGCCTGACTAGCTTGGTCTGCAAAGCTATGGAAAGGATCATCATGGACCTCATAAATAAAGATATTGGGGACCTACAGACACTGGATCCTACCCAGTTCGGCTTTGTTAAGGGCAGATCCTGCCTGTTAAACCTGGTTGATTTCTTTGAAACCATCACCAAGGCCATTGACGAAGGGAAGGTGGTCCACACAGCCTACCTGGACCTCGCAAAAACTTCGATACAATACCCGACTCGGGCATTATAGATAAGCTCACCAGCTTAAATATAAACCCCTATGTCACTAGATGGATTGCAAACTGGCTCAAGGACAGAACCCACATGGTTAGAATTGCTGGCGCCATGTGAGACTCCAAGCCAGTTACAAGTGGTGTCCCACAAGGCTCAGTCCTGGGACCACTCTTGTTCGGTATATATTTCTCAGAGGTACAGGCCAACACGGAAGGACTGTGGATGACCAAGTTCGCAGATGACTGCAAACTGGGCACCATAATCGACTCTCCAGCTGACACAAGCATCCTCCAAAAGGGCCTCATAGAAACAGACAACTGGTGCCAGAGCCATGGCCTCAATTTAAATGCCAAAAAGTGTATAGTCATCCCCTTTGGCAAAAACAAAGTGCCCACAAATTACCACATAGGTGGTAATCCATTAAGTACAGAAGAAGTAATTAGGGACCTGGGGACCCAAGTTGATAGCAATCTCTCATTTGGCAACCACGTGGCCAAAGTGGTTAGAAAAACATTTTATATAGCCCACCTAATCATGAAGGGATTCACATCTAGATCAGGGGAGGTCATCGTGCCTCTTTACTCATCCCTCATCAGGCCCATAATTGAGTACAATGCCCCTTTTGGGATGTACCTTACCAGACACCTGCAGCAACTGGAAAGACCCCAAAAGTACCTCACCAAGAGGATCAAAGGGCTCAAACAGATGTCATATGCTGCCCTGTTAAAGAAACTCCAGCTCTACTCAGTGGCATACCGCCTGTTCAGAGGCGATCTGTGCCTGACATATAAAGCCATGTCCAACCCGGAATTAATGGACATGCTGCACCTCAGAAAATCCAAATCCCATCGAGCTACGCGATCGAGAGACTTGAACCTCAGCACTGAAATAAATAGGACATGCTGGAGGGACAGATTCATAACCCAGAGGCTCCCTTCACTCTGGAATAAAATCCCAGTCCAGGTTAGGCAGAGTCCCTCATTGACTCTCTTCAAGAGGAATCTTGATGAGTGGATGGGAGATCGTAGGTTTACCCCGGGTATCAATTCTGTGTCACTGTTAGACAGAGGCACAGTATACTAACCTCAAAAAAGGGCATAGCAAAATAAATTTAAAATGGGTGGCGAAAGCCAAACACATTCTGGCTAGGCTTATAAATGCCCTAGGGCAGATAGCCTAGTATGAACCTATGATCCTATGTACACAAAGAAGGGCACAGTACAGAAGGGCACAGTAAGGTATAACTGTCCTCACGCACAGGGCGGTCACACACATGCAGTGACCTGTACATACACAGCTGCCATCACAGCTGTCACAGGTGCAGGTCACACACATACACACTGCAGTGTACACTGTAGCTGTCAAGTCATCACCATGTCGTCGGTGCAGCAATACACAGCCTTACAGTACCACAACACCATGTGATACATGACCACTGGGCTGTACAGAGGTGTACACCAGCTGTGCAGAGTACACATGTACCGACAGGGATCCAACAGGTGTTATGCATTGCAACGATACCAGTATACATGAACGGGTCAGCTCAAGACATACCACGGCCCTTACACAGCTGTGACACATGACTGTTGCTGTACACCAATGAACACACGTCTGGATATGTCATACATGTGATTGTGTGGATGTGTGCATGGACTGCACACACAACACATACATACATAGCACAGCCTTTGATGTACCTCGTGCATAACAGTGGCCTAAGCAATGCTACGCACGCAAATGGAAGGTGGGTCCATGTCTGTTGAATGCTCACACTGCAGGGGGTAGCAATTTTGACCGGGACACATACCCTTGTAGTGGTCGCCTGTGACACCCGTGATATCATACCACAGTCCATGTGTTATGTATGTCAACACACATGTCCAACAATAGCAATGCATACAAACATGGCAACAGGAGACACATGTGACATCTGTACTGTGCATGCAGCAACCATGCATGTGCAGTGGCCGATGTCCGTAACATAGTTGCACCTAACTATGACATGCAGTCGCAGTGCAGCACCATCATTGACACCTGTATATGGTGACATACACACAGCACGTATGGAGGGAGGTATGTACATAAAGTGGTGAAACACCTGTGTAGATGTATGTGTGCAGGGGGTGGCTCACAGTTGTGTCACACACCATCCTGTCATGCCATGTGCAAACAGTACGCTATGTCACTGTTACGTGACGGTGCTGTCATAACGCATACACAGCGGTGAGGTGTTACCAACTATATGTCACATGGCACCTGTAACACCTACAACCTCCTGTGTGCATATAGCAGCACAATTGCCAGACATAGCATTGGTACACATAATGCAATCAATACCGCTGCATGTCTATCAAACGTGTCATCATATGGCAGGTGTATCATTCCCAGCACTGCCATGTGTGTCCGAATGTGTGACCAGAGATGCCACATATCATGGGGATTATGTCCCAGTTGTTACACATCCCTGTACACAGTTGTAGAGATCTGTCCATACGTCAGTGTGGGAAGCATGAAGTCGGCTGGTGTGGTGCATCACACACGTCGGCTGTCCGTATACACATGTGTGGTCACCACAGTGTGTGTGTGTGCATGTATGTATGTCTGGTGCTTGGTGTGAGGGTGTATGCTAATATACAGTGAGAAATGATCACTAACCCCACGTGGTTACTAACCCGTAATGGTGATGCAGTGCACTACCCTGTTGATGCCATAGGTCCCAGCCATACTGGCTACCTGTGCATGTTCCTTCTCTGTGACACATTGTGTGGGTGCATAGTACTGTGAGGGTGATGACCACATAGGCAAGGGTCCCACCTCAACACTATGGGGTGTGCGTTATAGTGGTGTACACCCCGTTAATGTGGCCATGTTCTCGTACTGTTACAGGGTCCTACTGCTACACAGTGTGGCCTCCAGCTACCAAGTGACACCTCACATCATCATTGGCCAGACCACTGTGTACAACCCCTGCACCATGTCACCATACCTGTAATGTGTCCTGCTATGTATGTCACGTCACTGTCCAGTGTAGCCTGTGGCACTGACCACATGCGTCAGGTGCAGTATATGTGCGGACATCTGTGTCATGTTGGTGTTTCCAACAGTCAGGTTGGGGGTACATGTAGCATGCTGATATTGCCAGACGTGCCTGTGAGTAATCCACAGTTACATGTGGGGGACTGCAAACACTGAAACCTGTAGGCACATGCAAGTACACCATAGGAGGGATCCAGGGTATCACAACCAACATGGTGCTACAGATGTAACCGAGACACATACCGTGAACACATCACAATGCATGCTGCACCTGAACTACATGGTATGACCGGTGCATGTTGACAGTACACAACCTATGTCACATACACATCTCTCAGTATTCACACACAACCACTGCAACATACACATCCCTCACTATGCATACACAGGTAATATTACATACACCTCTCACTATTCTGTTCACCCTGTGCATCAGAATATTTGAGCATATCCCTGCACTGATGGTGTGGATGACAGGGATGTGGCACAGGCTTCATCATATGCACAGGGTGATATGTTTGCCAGGGGCATAGGCTGCACCAATGGATGACATCATGTGTGTGTGTAAGGGCCGGTGATTTGATTGGACATGTCTGTTCAGAATGCATGTGGATGTAGTGGAGCCCTACAGTTGTGTTTGCTGTGTGCGTGTATGTGTGTACACAGTTCTGCCATTTGTATGGCCTACATTGGGGTATAATTGACAGCCCCAGATTGTACAGACCAGGTTGTACAGCTCACTGTGTCTGTCCACTGCCACGTGACCTGTGCCTGCCTGGGGTTGCACAGGCACTACCAAGTGGAGGTACAGAGTGGCTACTGTCCGATGACACAAGTCTGCTGGAACCGTGTCCCCGCTGAGAATGTCCAGGGCCACGTCCACGTGGCCTGCTGTGTTCTGGTGTGGACAGCGCAGCACCAGCTGCACTGCTACTGCTACCGGCACTATGGGAGCGGGCATGTGAGGTGGCACGCTCACATCGACCTACACTAGGTGGTGTTGCTGGCCTACATCCACATGGCCTACGCCTCACTCCTACCAGATGTTCCAGCACAGACAGCTCACGCTCGCGGATTGCCATGCTACGGTCAAGGATTCCGACCATGTCACCCAATCGCCTATCCATAACATCAGCAATCTGCTGTTGAGCATTTGCCAATGCCTGGATGTTGTCATTTAGGGTATGGATAGCAGCCCTCTGCAGCCTCTGCCCTTCTCTGTTCTGCCATTCAGCACGTGCCTGTGCCGCCATTACAGTCTGGAACATGCGTCTGGTGATACCAGCTGCTGCGCTCTGTCCTGCAGGTGCATGTCTGCCAGAGGTCCTCCTACGAGCAGCACCGGCCACATGCCTGTGTGGCACATCTGCAGTCATTACACTGACTCCATGGTGTGTAGACACACCTTCTGTAGCCACCACACGTTCCTGTTCTACGCTAACAGACGCTGACTGTCCTTCCTCTATGGCCACTGGTGATGCGGTATGTATTGGCAGCAGAACTGTGTGCGGGGAAGAGGGGGACATAGCTGGGATGTTAACCATTGGCACAGATTCAGCCCCTGACAACCCTGCCTGTACCTCATGCATATGTTCATCACCACTAGTATCTGTGGGGACACTAATATCAGATGGACCGCAGGAGGGTAACGCACCTACATCACCTGTGAATGCAAAGAAATACTGTAAAGTACAATAGACACAGACACACACAGACACACACAGACACACACACAGACACACCATGCATGTGATTTGACAGATGGCATGCAGCATGCCTGTGATACAGCAGAGGGCATGCAGCTCAGACATTAATAGTGTTAGTAAGCATACCTCCCTGGGGTGCACACTACAGCAAGCAGGTGTCATATCAGTAGCCATGCAGTTCACACAATCATGGTAGTATGTGCATCCCCGTGATATACCATGTTGCCCAGAACAGGATAACAGTACACATGGCTGACGTGACCTTGACATGTAATCTGCTGACATGTGCATTAACATGCATACATGTCTGACACAATGGTGTCCTGACACATGTACAGCATCATAATGTGCTTCACATTGCAGTGTTGTCTGTATGCCCTACAGATAGAATGCATGTTTAGCAAATGTGCATGAGCATGGGAGGGTAGTGTGAGCCATCTACATTGCTATACAGTGTGAAGTACAGACACTGTGCCATTGCATGGCATCATGAGGCATCTATATTGCTGTAGAATGCATAATATGTTCACATTGCATAGCCATAACTGCATGCTATGACACAGTCATGATGTTCAACAGATCGTATATGGTAGACTTTAGTGACACCTCCAGTAGCTGTGCACAGGCTTTTAGGATGTCCAGTGTACCACATCAACTGTATAATCGGTCAACTAAGGCTATAATTGGACCATGTGTGGACAATGTGCAACAGGGTGTATACACATCCCATGTCTTGGGTGGCTACATGTCTCTGGCCATCCCCCATGGCCATGTGTGCACATGTGTTGGCCAAATGTGTGTGATGGCCATCTATCTCACATGTCTGTGTTGTCCCATATGACATACACCCATAGATGTCAGATATTTCACATTCCACAGGGCTGTGCAGACAACGGGTTGTATGTTTGGTATGTGGGGTATAGGTCATGCGATAGTGTGACAATATTGCAGACAGAACACTACGTGTCTGGGACATGTCAGGTGGCACATCACAATGTGTGCACCCAATGCAGGGGCATATGACACAATGGTGACACCTGTGGGCTGCCCATATCACAGCTCACTGTGTGGTACTGTGTGCATACTACACATGTTGTTCCAATGCATACTACATATGCCTCCATTGTAGAACACCTCCACCATTGTATGCACAGCTGACCACACATGTCACAATGACAAGTACTGTGGTTTCAAGTCAGTGTATCATTCCGTTTGTATATATTGCACATGGGTGGCCTGTGTGAATGATGGGTGATGCGACCTGTATATGGTGACTGGAACAAACTTCAAGTGTGCAAGTGTTAACTGGCCACATGGCAAATAGATCTACACTATAACATTCCTGATACTGATGACAGTCTCACCTGCAACGGACTCATGTCTGTGCGGCACACCAGAGGTACCTGTATGGGGGTGACACAGCAGTATGAACATTATCCATGACTGTATGACAGCCACAGGTTGCACTGTGCATGTTAACACATTCACCTGGGTAATAGCATATAGTATGCACATGTGTGCATACACAGAGTAGCATACTGTAGTATGCAGCATGTGCCTCCACATACCTTGCATATGTTGTTACTTTACATAATGTACAGTGACACATGCAACTAAATGGGATATAATAGCCATATGTGCAGTACTGACTTACCAGGCAACTCCAGGCTCATTGGTTGGGAGGCACCCACCTCCACGATGGCAGCTAGTGTTTGTGGATGCTGTTCCCTGGGTGTCTCCAGACTGTCCAGTAGCTCCTCGGTGTGTGTGAGTGGGGGCTGGGTTGGGGGCCCACCACCTGTTCCACCTTGTTCCCCGGCGATTGCAGTGGCACGCTGTTTTGCATGTCATATCAAGTCCGTGCAGTGTCTGCGCACCTGCTGGTAGGTGCAGTTATGGCCACCCACATCGTTCACCCTCCTGCGTAGATCCTGCCACAGGTCATTCCGCTACTGGGCATGCTGTGGCACATGGCTGAACAACAAGTCATAGTTCTCATGGAGCTGTGGGATGAGGACATCATCCTCCTGGCGGCTGTATGCTGGAAGGTGTGTACGGGGCATTATCTGTAAGACATAATGATGGTGACAGGTCACAGTTTCAGAGATGTACAGAGATACTGCTGCACATACATTTCTATGACATCTACTACATCTGCACAGTTATCTTTGCAAAGCATCATGACACTGACATGACTGACATGTTTGTGTCACACACATGTCGCACCCATTATGCATTGGATATCATCACCATATATGTGTATCACCTCATTACAGTGTTCATACTCCATGTGAATGCTGTCTTGCTGTGGGCATATCTATTTGCCTGCACTTGTGTTCTTACCTATCTGCACATGCCTGGATGTGTCCACGGTAATGCTGTTGACCTTGATGCTGTGTATATGTCACATATCAACACAGACACAGCCGTAATGGACTTGAGCAGTGACAATGCACACATACGCATGGACATCTGTACATGCATGTGTTTTGCCATATACATCTACACAGCACTGTACAACTGTTCAACATCCTGCCACGGAGCGCCTGTGTTGCACATGTGATAGACATGGGACAATGGCTAGTCAGACGTCATTCGCAGGGATGGTTATCAACCATAGCATGTGCGGGCACGGTTTCCAAACTGTAACAGACAGCCATTATGCCACCGCAAGGTGCATCAGTGCCACATTACTGATCCAGTCAGTTGATAGTACATCTACTATGCGGCCATCACACCATGTATGACTGGGATGACATGTGCAGCTTTGATGGACAGGGTTGCATGGTATGCAGGAGTATGTCACATATATGGCACAGGGATCTGTCCAGCCTGTGGTGATCCTAGTATTAGGACGGTGGCTGTCCATGACATATGCCTTACAGATCAGGATATGGACATGTAGCATGTCCATCATCATGGTGTAGCAAATGTCTTTCTGCAAGGTAGACAGCATGCTGCATAGTGGAGGTGAGGATTGTGAAGGCTGGTATCACCCATCCATGCATGGCCATTACCCCTTAAAGGTGGTATGTGATCCAATATTGGTCACCACAGTGCTGTATATGCCTGTCCAGTGATCTCCATGCTCATGGATGGCACCCTGACATGACATGGGTACCTCATATGACTACCTAAGGGGCCTGGGGACGTCACCAAGTCGGGGGGTGCACTGCACAGCACCATCCCTTACACAGTGTCCATAATGTTGACCACAGCCTAGGTAGTAGTTAATGGGTACAGGGATGTTCACCTAGCGGTGACAATGCTGGTATCATCCATCAGACTGTGCACATATGTCACACACATCACCCACACAGCCCATTCTGTATGTTGTTCACAACACTGACACAGCTATACTCATAGGTCATGGCCATTCACAGCCTTACATACACAGATGCCTAACATTTGTCTGTGTGGTATGGGCTACAATGTGGGTGGAGTACAACACATTAACCCTGTTCTACTGTAGCTGGCACTGGTGTGATGTGCACATGTCACTCCTGCACCTTTTGTAGGTGTGAGTCTGTCAACAGGCCACTGGTGGAACACTCCTGTGACATACAAAGGTATTTGTAATCAAACATCCGTGCTGTCTTGTACATCTGTACTGCTAACATCTACAGTGATAATGGTTCATGGACATGCACACCATACTCAGCAGGGTTATAGTGCAGTGCCACCCATAATGACTGTCATCACCACTTGTGGGTTGATATTATCCAACACCCTATCTGTATTGTATGGTCATGCTAGGCACTTGTTCAGAACTTGTGAGCATGTCATGAGCTACTGATTAATATAGCACCCATTCCACACCATTTCCCACAGGTACACTGGCTGTCCTACACTTCCCAGCTTTCTTATGGTACAACAGCTGTTGTACACACGTAACGCACATATCCTGTGGGACATGGTTGTATATACAGGCATGTCCAACTGTCACGTACCAGTGCTACTGCCTGTCTATTTGATGGATATGTTGTACATGTGGCAATAGAGCAATTGTCTCATGTACACATTCAACGCTCACCTCCCAACATACGACAGTACAGCCTGTGGGGGATGCACTTCTGCAGCCATGCTGGGGGCATAGCTCTCAAGTGTACCTCTTTACGAGGAACGTACCTCATTTGGGGTCTTAAAAAGTGCATGTTCCTCAAGGTTCCACATTGAAAGGGTCTGTCACACATTCATTGTTGGAAATTGTTTAACTGCTAGCCATGGCTAAATAGATGGGAATCATATTAATTCATCAGAATATCTTTTTTATACATAAAACCAGCCTATTTTAGCCATCATATGCCCTTCCTAGTTGAAGCTGTTAGTAAGCCAGTAGTAAGTGTTCCACATTTTGCCCATTTGTCACACATTATGAGGGCTAATGTTCCTCATTTTGGGGACAGGAGGTTGACAGCTATGGCTGGGGGTAATGCTGTCACCAACCCTGACTGCACCTGACAGTCATGTGGGGATGTGTAACATTCGCAACGCACCCCACCCATCACATAGTCTCACATGATCTCCACCACAGGCCACACCTACGAGGACAACTTGTGCAGTATGTCTCCATACTCTGTGTAGGCACCAGAGGTAGCCCCCATCATGGAAAACAACATCACCAACTTATAGCCCACAGACTCATGTGTGCCCATCACATATAGCCAATAGGGAGTTATAACATTCACAACACACCAGTCATAGGTGACTCTGTAGGGAGTCACACTGCAGTTCCACACAGCAGGCTACACAAGGCGATAGTCACTTACATCTTGCTGTCGGGTAACTGGTTCTGCATCATAACCTATGCACCTATGCCACACCTCACCAGGTACGATGTGACTGTCATTCTCCATGTTAGTGTGACTGCCCTGAGATGCCACTTCACAGACTACGTGTGCAGGGACATGCAATAGATTACCAGTCTTATAGCCCTGAGGGTGTGGGCCAAGCCCTCTGGAGCATTATGCATTCGTCCAGACACGATACCACTGTACAATGACCGACTGTGTCACTTCAACAGTTGCCTATGCTCCTATTGTCATTCCACAGGCATCTGGTATCTGTCCGCTTTGACTGACCTGGTCAAACACAATGCTGTGGCACAGATGACTTGCACCTGTCAGCCCTGGGAGTACAGCTCACATGTAAGGCTCTTTCTGCTTCTATACTGCCTGTCTTGCACAGTTTCCAATAACAGTCACCGGCAGAATGGGAACTGGCAAGCACGACATGGGGTCATGTGACACAATGCTTGCATCTTCCTCTGTGACGCACGCAGGCAAGGCACACCTTATAATGCACCACTCCAATATCTCTGCAGTGACTGGGACCTGCCTCTAGGCTCTGCAGAGCACACCTGCAATGACAGGTTATAGACAGATCATACCTTTCAGGCACATACCTGGACCGGCACACCCATAGCTGAGGGGTTCCCATATCCCATTATGTTGTGCACACATCCTGGCTAGTTACTTAGTACAATGCATCAGAGGTGCTCCACATGCAACTGTGTCCGGGACCACTATACACATTGTAACAAGCTACAGAGTCAACATCATACCCCACGGGTAACATACCTCATTTGTTGGTATATTGGACAGTGGGGCTCAGACAGCTACTACTGATGTGTGACTGACACTACCCCACACTTAACTGGGATAGCCACTCATGTACCGACACATCCATGAGTCATAACCTCCACTCTGCTGGATCAACCCATACACACCACCTCCAAGACCAAAATTAACCTTGACATGAACACTACCACCATGTGACTGGTGTTACACACCTGAGGTTATCCCCTCATTGGTGGATTCCGAACATATGCTAATCAACCTTGTTAGCCACATCCCGGCACCACACCCTTCACAGCATACACAGTACATGAGTACTACAACACCTACTACAGACATCTTCTGACAGCGGTTGTTAACGTCATGACACCCATGCAGATGGACGATGCACATACAAATGCTGTAACATACCCCAGTGCACTTCATTAGCATGTACACAACTGCATGGATCATGCTATTCCACACTGAGCCATGATGGTACACACCTGATAACAGACACCACTCTGGTGGTCATGTTCCATGGACATATGATGTACAACAACAGGTGTAGGCTGTTGCACAGTGGTGTACATTCCCATGGGTGGGGAAGCTCACTGGTCAGCCTTGGTAGGGCCACAGGATCCCTCATCACATACTCCAAGACTAGCTACGTAAACATTACTGCGACACATTCCGGGGTGTACCACCAGGCATTATGGTAGTATGTCAGTAGTCGATGGCAACACACACATCTGCTGTCACATACAACAGTCACTCAGGAACATTACAGACCCAGGTGATGTTGGCAACATGCTGGAGGATGGATTCAATGCTAACATTACACCCTCTCACTCACTACAGGGCCACAATCCGTACAGGAACATTGTGGTGTCCCTGTGGTCACACCTACACAGTACTAACCTGCACTCTATATGTCCTGGGACACTGGCCCCATGTCACCTTCCAACGTCCCAGGCTTTGATGTCCACAAACCTCTGAATGACATGTCTCCCCACTAGGCCACCATATTCAGTAATAGCCTTGTTTCAGACATTGTAGCCCCTGAATGGCACACAGCAGCATTTATCACACTACACACAGGTGGCACCACAATGCACGAGTGGGACTATAGTCCTACACACCTGACTGGACTGTTCTGCATGGCTATGGGGCACATCATCAAGGGCGCCATTCACAGAGACATTGTTGGGCTCCCGTCCTTTGATGCCACCCGGGTTGGGCTTGTTAGGGCCAGAGCATGGCCCCTACACCTGGTGGACTCCTTTCATACAGTTACCAGGGCAGTTGCTGATGGTACGGGAGTCCACACATCCTACATTGTCCTCTCATTGCCTTTCAGCAACATTCTCCATTCTGGTATTGACAACATACACATCCACCTGCACATCGTACCCTATGTCTCAGGATGTTATGCAATGTGGCTCATGGACAGGACACAGACAGTGAGGCCAACATACCATAGTACCTACTGCGTGTCAGTTACATTTGGCATACCACAGTCCTCAGTCATAGGGCCCCTCATGTTCAGTATATGCTTCCCTGCGGTACAGGCTAGCACAGGGGACTTTCCCTGCCTAGCTTTACAGACCCCTGCATACAAAGTGCAATGATTGCTCCACCAGCTGATACTGACTCCATCCATATGGGTGTCACTGTGACAGATACCTGATATGACTATCATGGCGTCAAGCTGCATGACACAAGGTGCATGAACATCACCTTTGCATTACACCATTCACCCACTGACTATCACATGGGTGGTAGTCCCCTACATACATATCACATTGTACATGTTTGCAGTACACACATATGTCGCACCCACTCCTGTGGTTACCGTATTGCCACTGTGGCGTGGATATCCTTCTACGTGGCCACACTTATCTGTACTGGGTGTGTAGCTGGTACATAGGCACCCATTGTACCTCTGAACTCAAGACTTCTACACACATTCAAGGGTACACCACCCCATTTAGGGTGTACCTTACACAACAGCTACAGCTTTACATACCACAACATTAACACACCATGACGTTTACTGAGCTCCGACAGTTTAAGTATGCGGCTGCACTACGGACACCACATCTGTACACATTTGCATACTACATACTCAGGGGTGACCTCTGCTGATCAGACAGGGCCCATGTCCACAACATTATTAATGGATATACTCCTCATACACGACATAAGCAAAAACCACTGTGAGCAACATGCTCATGGATATGTGCACACACGCCACCATGAGTGGGATGTGCTTGAGGGTTACATTCCCAAACTGGACACTCACCATGCTTTGGAACATGAGTCCTATGTACATCACGCAGGGACACTCAGTAGCACTGTTCATGCGATACCTCCCTTGGTGGTTGGGGGACACATGTAGGCCTGGGATCACTGCAGTGGCTGTACTGTGCAGAAGTGCAGGTGACACATGGCTCTGCTGTTCACAGGACACTACTCTAGAGAGGTGCCACTGGTGTGAACACTGTAGTTGTGCTTACACATGGACTTGCCAGACTGCATAGTACCCCACTATGCACCTGTGAAGCTATTACATGTCCTTTGTGCATGGTTACTTGGTAGCCCTTCCATTTAGATTAGCTATCATGCTATTACAATGTCCCATGCCTACAAGCCATATGTATCCTGTTATTGTACATGCCAGTAGACGATACCTTTGGTATGCATGATATGCCTGTTATGCTGTGTAGAATATCTGTCATATCTACCTACAATACTATACATTACACATATTTCACATAGTATCCCATAATGCAAAGCATACTTGAACAGCGGGACCACCTTAGATATGTCATTGACGTTATATGCCCATACACATGTGTGCTGTGACAGTATATCAACATATACTATCCCCTGCTATGGCACGTACTTGTTGGACATACCCTACCACTGACGGTGGGTTGTATGATATTGTTCTGTTTAACGCCCTCATGTAGCATCCCTTGTGGTGTCTGTGATGTGTACCTTGTGGCCCACTGCTGGACGCACAGTTTCTACAAGCGTTAGTATGCTCAGCAAGACATCACTACATAAATACCTTTTCCCACTTTATGCATTGCGGACATGTTTAATTAATGCAAACCAGGCTATACATACAGTAAAACTAATTAATACAGATCATGCTATACATAACCTTACATATCGGGTGTTCTACATACCTTGTTATCATTACAGAGTTTCGTCTCTATCTCTCTCACAGTGTTTCAACTGGTATTCTGTATGAGCATATGGTTTGAATGTCTGGCAAGTCATCCTTATATACGTCGACACCTGTAACATGTGGTTTCATCCTGCCAGTTGGTGTTCCTGAGTGACTAATTACTTGCATATCAGCTGTGCAGCTACTCCATTCGCCAATTACGCGGCAACAGTGGGGTATAATTGAATTCTCCACTTGGGCATTGCCTATTTGCCCTACCTTCGGGGAGACGGTCTGTATTGTGTTTTGTTATGTATAATTGCAACTGCTATGCATGGAGACAAGTATACTTTGAATTCATGTCCCCCGTGGATTGTGTGTGACAGCTAGAGTATGTGGTTCAACATGTGGGTGTACCTGTCATCCCAACGTCTGATAACGGACTACTGCAAACAAAACCTGTAACATGGCTGTTTGTTCCATTATACAACGCCTGCAATTTTGCATGACGCCTTTAATTGTGTCTCTCACACTGTATGTTGAGGTTTCTGCAGATGTAATTGACTGACTGGATGTTTGTGCTGCTATTACAGTCTGTATTGCTTTACTTTCTAGTGTGGGGGATGTTGTTGGGTGTACGTAGCATATACAGGTTTGTGGGGCTTGCATTTCTACATATTCCATATATATGTGTGTGGGCTCCGTCCCTAATTAGAGAGCTAACAGTTAGTAGACTTATGTTACGGGATTGTACATTGGGCCGTTGCTAATTGGTTTCTATATCGTCTGCAGGTGAGCTTGCTACTTATATACCTCCGGAATTGCAGCGATATATCAAGGGATATGTGTGACAGCTATCCCTTGTATTTCTGTCCCAGATATTTGCAGTCATTGCGGTTGTGTTGGTAAAAGAACCTGTTTGCCATGGGTTGCCACCTTTTCATATGGTCATTGTTGGACACTTGCGGGACACACAGTGGTGCTTACAGGCCAACACGTAGCCACGGTCAGTATACAGGTTAGCACATACGTTTATCCTCAATACATACCTATTGTTGCGGGACTTTGGCTACTTATCATATTGCATGTAACATTTACATTTCTTAAACACAGGCATAACTATTAAATACGACTATTACATTATATATGGGACATATTAATGTCCTATAATCTCGGACATTTGCCCTTTGTACTGTTTTATGTCAGGACACACCTGTCCAGGGTGGGGCTGTCCCTCCTACTGTGAGACAGGTGGTAACCGTATGCCTACGGCTAGCTATACCCACACCTACCGTACTGATCTACCTCTGACTTGGCACTAACAGACACATGTTGCGGACACACACACACATTACAGCCACACGGAGACGCACACGGCACCCTCAACGCACACATACACAGACTACGGCACTCACAAACACAGTTGAATACAGTACCTACGTGGACCGCAACACTGGCAGCAGTGACTAAATGTCCCTTCATATCATCATACTATTACTCGCGGCTGTACTGTTCTGGTACTGAGTTCTATTGGTCTTTCAGCCTCGTGGTTATGCATGTTGGTATGTTACACATTCCATAGTTGGCGGTATCCTATTTATTTGTACCTCCAAGGTGTTATGAATGTCGTTGACCTATCTATATATATTTGCAGATATCACTGAATCCATCTATATCAACATATATCACTCTATTGCCCTTTCTATCTGTATTATATATATGCATATGTGTACATTTATATATATATATATATATATATATATATATATATATATATATATATATATATATATATATCTATATATCTATATATATATATATATATATATATACATATATATATATATACATATATATATCTGGCGGGGAACGTGACAGGCACACAGCACCACCATATGCTGTAAGGCTCATGTACTGTTCAGGTGTTGACATTCCGTGTTCCACTAGCTGTTGTGTGTACAATGTTTGAGGGCTGCATATGTAGGAGTCACACATTGGGCCACCTATACATTACAATTTACAGGTGGTCATGTTTGTGTGCCATCCATTTTACTGTGTGTGCAGGTGGAGAGGTGTCAGTCCATAGGAGCCTACACTGTCAGAGTATGTGCTATACGTTCCCTCTTTGCCAAGGCGTAGGCATATTGGGCACTCCTCCGTCTGCCTACTGGGGCTGGCACAGTGTGTTCATGGTCTGAATCCCTCTGTGCCTGTAATGGCCTTGGCAATTGCGGTGGGCTATGAGGGCCTTCACCATTTTGTCCCTGCTGCAGCTGCTTCCGCAGGATCATATTATGTAGCATGGCACATACTATGACGATGTGGGCACACGTGCCTGGAGAGTACTGCAAGGCTCCACCAGATGTATCCAAGCACCGGAACCGTGATTTCAGCATCCCGAACACACGCTCTATGATGATTCTGGTTTGTGCGTGTGCCTCATTATGGCGTTCTTGCATGGGTGTGTGTGCATTTCTGATGGGAGTCATCATCCACGGCTCCAGTGCATAGCCAGCATCCCCCACAAGATGGCCATGTGGGATGTCCCCCCTGACAAATACCTGATACAGCTGTGAGGCATGCCAGATATGGGAGTCATGGTAGCTTCCAGGGCTACCAGCACACACATCCATGATAATGCCCTGGGCATTGCACATGACCTGGCAGTTGATGGAGTGGAATCCCTTGTGGTTTATGTAGCGCCTACCATGCCCACCGGGTGGTGACTTGATTTGTATGTGCGTGCAGTCTATCGCACCCAGTACCTCCAGGTAGTGTGCCACATGGTGGAAGTGGCGCATATTGCTGGCCAACTCCTCCTGAGTTCGGGGGAAGTATATCTGCTCATTGGCATGTGGTAACATGGCATCCAGGAACTGGTGTAGTACCCTGGATGCTGATGCCTGTGAGATCCCCATTATATCTCCAGTTGGCCTTTGAAAGGTACCTGTGGCCAGTATTCACAGGCTTACACATACCTTCATGTCCACTGGGATGGGTTCCCCTCTGTTGTTTCTGGTTCTCAGGCGTGGCCGGCACAGCTCCACTATTTGCTGTAAGATGTCCCTGTCCACCCTGTAACACTCTACTATCTCCAGGTCATGTAGCCCCTGGTAGGTTACCCTTGGTCTGAACACTCTCCTTCTCCTCCAAGGCCTGCGGTGGTTGTCGGCATCATCCTCCACAACACCTGCTGATGAATCACAGCTATGGCAGCTCCCAACATGTATATTTTAAAAGTTCCCCGTGTGTTTACACCTATGGTGCAGTGTTTGGGAATACACAGGTGTGTGTGGGGTGCTTTCACACTTTATACTATTGTGCTGTGAACACTGATGATGTCATAGGGTGTGTATGTACGATCGTAGCTACAGGGTATCTTATGTGTTTTACTGCCGGAACTACTATTGTGGTGCCTTTGGTGTTGAATTACATTTGGCTGCCGTGGATTACCTCTTGACCTTCCCTTTACATTTCTGCACGTTGCACCTACCATTTTCTGGCATGCATCCAGCAGCCTACTTTCATTTGTACTTTCCTGGACCTGGCGTATCTTGCGTTATGTGTGCTACTGCCGGTCTGCTGTCGGTTTGCTTTGCTCTGCTGTGTCAATTCTCCTATCTTTGCAATCCAATACCTCACCTCCTTTCTTTGCATTCCAATGCCTCCCCTATCCTGTTTTGCAGGTTTCTGCAAGCAGACTTGTCAGCTGCCGTCGATTGGCCATCATGAGTTGATTGGTGTTGATTGCTCATTAGTACTCCAATTGCCCTACTTCAGCATTTCCTTCTTTTCTTCCCCTGACCTTCCTGTTTGTGCTATTGTTTGTGGCGTGTGCGTCCGATTACTGGGTTTCGGGCACGTTTTCATCCCCGTACACATGCGTTTTTGGGCACCATGTGTGCTGTCAGCTAAACGATTCTGTACCTTACTCCCCACCCCTGTCTTGCAGCTTTGCTTAGCAACGAACAGGCCAGATTTGCATTGCTCCAATGTGCTTACTGCTACGGTGGCACTCCCCTCTGCTGATGTCATGTATCTCCTCTGAGCCACTCCTCGGTGTTATACCGCTGCGCCGTATGGTACAACCTTCATCCGGCGGGACATTTGCAATTCAGTATTATCTGCCTCATTTGCATGGCATTGACTACTAATTCATAGTTACCGCACCGGACACTATCGCAGGCCCTTAGCAACCCTTGCACCTTGGTTGTGGTGTTCCATGCCTACCATTGTGTATTATGCTGTAAACCTGATTTCTATTACGTTGCGATTTTATGACATTTTTATATTATTTCTTTATGTTACAGTTTCCGCACATGCCCTGCGGTTGTGCTGTGCGTTACTGTGGACATGACATTAAATGTTGTTTTTTACATGTTGTGCATCTTTTCTTATGCCATTGGCTGTGTATTTCGCCATTGGCATATGTTAACTTTGTGATACATGGGTCTGGCCCGCTTCCATAGCTCCGATGTTCTGATTGGGAAAATGTAAACCGTGTTTTTTGGTTTTCATTTCCGTGGGTTTACGCTACGCCTGCACCACTTCATGAATCACTATATGCCTTCATTTGCATGGTGCGACACTGCGCATGGGGTGATTAGCATACCTAAGCTGAGGGCTGCGCAGTTCTGGTGTATGCCGGTAGTGCACGTGGAATTGGATCGTACCTGAATCGCTCGATGGCCATATTTGGCATTATACCGCCTACGCTATGCCTGCGCCTGGCGCAAGCTTCATGAATCCCGGGGTCTGTGTCTGTGTCTTTTCTTTAAATGTGCTAGCATTTGAGAGAACCAGTAGTCTGACTGCATTATTGAAAATCTCAATATAGTTATAAAACAGCCATTTGATGACATTATGGATCTGCTGCATTTGTAGTCAGCGTTTCATATTTTGAAAACCCATATATGTATGTGAGTAATGAATTTTCTATATAAGGGAAATTATATTTTTTTCTGTTTAATGAGACAAATTTGCATTACTCAACATATAAAACTGGAATCATTTTTATCTTCTCATCAGGGTTTTACTGACCTATATGTAATAACTTTTGATTACTCATGGTCTACAAATTATGAGTACAGCAGCTATCATACTAGGCATGTTGACCATCATGATCCTAAATCAGTATGTCTTTGAGATAGAAAATGTTAAAATTCAGCTCTTCATTATTACCTGAAGTTTTTCAATGTGTTGGTGTGTTTAACCTTGTTTATATTTTCTCTTATACAAGACCTATATAAATCCTGGTCCAGGGGTAAAGTGGGTAAGCACTGGTTAGGGACGGGATGTAGGAAATGCTTCCAGATTAGATATAGTGTACAGTCAATACATGTCAATTTCATAATTCCCCTCTTATATTGTTATTTGATACCAAGACCTGTGAATGTGGGAGTTGAACTCATGGAATGTTAAAGGGCTCCAGAACTTGAAGAAGAGAAAGCTGTTGCTACACATATTATTACAGGACAAAGCACTGTTTGTATTTCTACAGGAAACACATTTGATGAATGAACAATGGAATGATATTAGAAAAAAGAACTGGATTAGAGAGCTAGTGACATCAGAAGGTAAGACAAACAGTGCGGAGTGGCTATAATTATCAAAACCCAATACAAAGATAGGATTTTAGACTCCAAAGTGGATCCAAATGGGCGATGGTGTTATGTGATTTTATCGGATAATGCATTTGATAAACCTATCCTACTTTTGAATATATATGCCCCATGCAATGATCAACACAGTTTCATAGCATCATTATATCCAATATTAACACAATATGATGGTTATTATTTTGTTGTGGGTGGGGACTGGAATACCTATCAAAATCCAAAGTTGGATAGGTCTTGTCCACAGAGAGCATTTAATAAGCAGGCGGGATAGCATTAAATGATTTTAAGGAAGATTTTCAATTATATGACCCCTTTTCTTATTCACAAGATATTAATAATGCAAATAAATATACCTCCTATTCACCATGCCACAAAATGTGGGCTAGAATAGATTACTTTTTGATATCTAAAGCACTAACGAATTTAGAACCAGTGGTGGTTATACATACTCGTCATCTATCAGATCACTCAAAATTTCGTTAAAATTTTCTAAAGATTTAAAAGACACAAGAAGGCATAGGGGTTATAATTGGTCACTCAACCCAAATCTTTTAAGTAAAAAGAGATAGCAGATGGAATTATAAAATATTTGAAAGAATTTACAGATAGCTTGAAGCTCCAAAAACATACCCCTGACATTGAATGGGCAGCAGCTAAAGCTCAAATTAGAGGATTTCTTATACAAAAAGCCTCATATTATAAGAAAATTCATAATAGTGATATTCAAAAACTAGAAATAAGAATAAAACAACTTGATAATGAGCTGATTCAGAATTTTAACGCTCAAACTGAGGAGGAAATGTTGAAGCTTCAAAGGGATCTCTTTTTGCTTCATAATAATAAATTAACACTTCAAGAACATAGGTGTTTAGTGAAATATGCTAATAATGTTCAAATACCATCAAAAGCACTGGCAAGGATTATAAATCAATCAAAACAACTGGATATATTTGAAATTCAGTATAACGACACAATATATTCTAAAACTGAGGATATTGTTGATGTTTTTGGGAAAATCTATACTAAGGTGTATGAGGGGCAAACTGATAGGTCTCTACATAACCAGAATAAAAGTTTTCTGCAAAAATTAACTTTCCAGAATTAGAAGAGAGCCTGCAAAGTGACCTGATTAAACCTATTTCTAAAGAAGAAATAGTATATACAATTCAACATATGAAAGTACATAAGTCGCCAGGGCCTGATGGTATTACAGCTGAATTTTACAAAGAGTTTGCTGATAGTTTGGGAAAAGAATTGTCTCATGTATTTAATTATATAACTAAAATAAAATTAGTGACCCCCACCTCAATGCGTCAAAAACAATTTTCATACATAAAACCAATTCGGATCCCCTTAACCCAGATAATTACAGACCAATAGCACTAATGAATGTGGATATGAAAATTTTAACATCAATTATAGCATCGAGACTAAAGAAGGTTTTGATATATTTAATTTCTAAGGAACAAGCTGGATTTATGGCAACTAGACAAACCAGCGATAACACACTTACACTGCATAATATGATGACGTATGCTAAAAAACAACTTTAATATCTATGCTCTTATAATAGATGCCCAGAAAGCATTTGATAGAGTAGACATAAATTTTTTGTTTGATGTGTTACCCTATTTTAACTTGCCCCAAGAATTCATTCAGATGCTACAAATATTATATAGTAATCCATACACTCGCTATACATCAATAGGACTTATTCTAACAGAATACAGATTAAAATGGTACTCGTCAGGGTTGTCCCATGTCCCCTTATTGTTTAACCTATATCTAGAACCCTATTTTTATATATCAAGCAAAATTTGTTTCATAATGCACCAATAATTTATAGGAATAAAATATTAATGTCAGCATTCGCCGATGATCTTATTATTTATTGTACAACCCCAATTTCAGACAGTGAAAAGATATTAAAGCTCATAAATGAATTTTCAGTAGTTTCTAATTATAAAATTAACTTACAGAAAACGAATATCTTCCCATTAAGAACCCCAAAGCCTTTTTCACTAATGGCCCTGATGGGGAAGTTAACATGTAAAGAAAATATTAAATATTTGGGTATCAACTTCTCTACGGATAATAAGGACTTTTATAACAATAATGTTAAACGAGTATGGGAACACATAATAGCTGATTGTGACAGATGGAAGAATTTAAAACTACGGTATTAGCAAAAGTATCAATAGTGAAAATGAATATACTACCACGAATGTTATACATATTTAGGTCTGCCCGATTATCAATTTCAAAAACAGTTTTAAACAAATGCATAAAGATCTAGCTAAATTTATCTGGAACCCAAAAGAACTAGAATATCTTATGAGAAATTAATGACCCCTAAAACAAGAGGGGACTTGAGCTACCAAACTTTGAAGCATATTATTTGATTGTAAACGCTAATAAAATTTTAAGAATTGCTAATTATGATGTAACGAATACAACATGGATACCAACTTGGGTGGTCTTGAATCATAAGCATATTTTGGATAGGAAAATAAATCCTAAAGCATTGCCCTTTATGGACAAAATTAGTCTGATAAAATATGGGGTCATGGACCACATAATAACCTGTGTCTCATCTTTGCAAACTTTATTTCAGTCCGTAGATTTATTGCAATATATGATGGTTCTTCAACCTTTCCACAGGAATCCTAATTTTAAACTAAATAATCAGCTGATCGATCTCAGCAAATTTCCATTAATACTTAATCTGACTCTATTTGATGTTTTAATAAACTTGACTTATCGGCTTTACAAATTAGACAGGAAATGAATCTACCTAGAAGTTACATTGTTATAATGAGACAAGTTAAAGAACTTGCCTTGAGCTACTTTAGGAACTTTAAACCTGCAGCGGATTTGTGGATAAGTGCTCTGAATTGTGGCAAGCTATCCAACAAGACACTAAATTTATAGCAACTGCATATAAATTAATTAAGGATTTGAAATTTCAGGACAAAATTTTGCTTTCAGAGTATTGGGTAAAAAAAGTAACAGTAACAGACAATCAGATATTAAAAGCAATTGATATAACTAGGAAATCAGTTTCTTTTCAAAACTGATGTACGCAATTGATGATTTGGAACAATGCATATTACACACATCTTAGATTACATAAATTTAACCCTAGAATTCTCCAATTTGTCCATACTGTGCAGATCAAACAGCGGATCTTCTTCATATGTTCTGGAGTTGTAAATGCGTATATAAACTTTGGGACTCTCTTAAAGTACAACTGTAAAAGATGGGTTATCAAAGTTCTACACTGTCATGGGAATTTATGATTCTACACATTCCTCCAAGAGAGCTTTCCAGATCGCAAACTATTATTTGTATGAATATTTTTTTGCTGATGAAACTCTATATAGCCACAAATTGGCTAGAACCACATAAGACATCATGGAATAATTTTAAGCTTGTGGCTATAAAGCATATACTAGCACATAAATTACTTCTGAAACAAACTAACAAAAATATTAATAACCCGAAAATATGGGAAAAGGTCTTCAATATTATATTAGCATGATACTGATTTTAGGAATATATTAAATATAGGAAGCATTTCATGTAGATATTGTATAAATGGTTTGTAGTAGTTATAGTGTATTATGTGTGTGATGTTTATTGTATTTTTGTAATGTTTTTGGAAAATATATTTCAATAAAAATTTATTATGGAAAAAAAAAATTCAGCTCTTCACATCAGCAAATGTAAATAGTAGAATGCAGGTTTGTTAAAAAAAAAAACAGCAAAAACTTTGGAGACAGAGACATAGATATCTATTCTGTTTTTTGGCACACTTGCATGTCTATGGAAAGGTAAGTTATTTATTAAATATATATGACTTGACATTCATTAACTATGTCATCTCATCTGTCTTTGTTTCAAGGACAAAAAAATATATTTATTTAAAGTTTATTAACCAGGTAAGTGGACTAGATATCTATTCGTTTTTTTGGCACACTTGCATGTCTATGGAAAGGTAAATTATTTATTAAATATATATGACTTGCCATTCATTAACTATGTCATCTCATCTGTCTTTGTTTCAAGGACAAAAAAAAATATTTATTTAAAGTTTGTTAACCAGGTAAGTAGACTAGATATCTATTCTGTTTTTTGGCACACTTGCATGTCTATGGAAAGGTAAATTATTTATTAAACATATATGACTTGCCATTCATTAACTATGTCATCTCATCTGTCTTTGTTTCAAGGACAAAAAAAAATATTTATTTAAAGTTTGTTAACCAGGTAAGTGGACTAGATATCTATTCTGTTTTTTGGCACACTTGCCTGGAAAGGTAAATTATTTATTAAATATATATGACTTACCATTCATTAAATATCTCGTCTCATCTGTCTTTGTTTCAAGGACAAAAACAAATATTTATTTAAATTTTGTTAACCATGTAAGTGGACTTGTCTGGATATCCTTTTCAGCCACAACCAAGGCCAATCAGGCCAATACAAGGTACACAATTATTATACACACAAAACAACATTCATTTTAAGTATATAAAAGCATAACGTTAAACATATAATACAAACTGAATATTTTTGAGTTTTACAAGTGGTTAAATTATATGGAAGATAACAAAACTCGGTCTAATCCATATAGGCAGAGTACATATTGACAAATCTATGCTCCAAATATAGATAACAGCTAGAACAGCAATTAAATGCCCTAATTGTGTAGTACTGGTCATGTTATAGTGCAGTTGTATTAGAGAAAGAAGAAAAAAATATTCCCTCATATTATTCTACTGTCATATATCCCATATACACAGATTTTATATTTGTAAGTATGTTTCATTGTATAGAAATAGATGTCCTTCTCATATGATAGTAAAGGTTATATCTTACCATGTAAGATCCCCCCCATTTAACAGTCCTGTTGTAAACTCTATTAAACATTCCTCAAAAACACTTATCCCAGAATATGAGCTACCAAAAAATTTGTTTGTTACTTGATTTCCTTCTGAAGGTGAATACATAATAAGGAACATATGGAGGCAGTGGCTAATGCAACTTAATCTTGATTAAGCCACCAAACTAGGAGTGACAGGACTCTCTATGGACTGACTAGCCACTAGACAAAAGAAGGCTTGTGATGACATGCCTTTCACCTTCCGATGATGTTCTACACTTGGCACTACTAGTGAGCATCAGGAGGGTGAATTCATTGATAAGACAGCGCTACACTAGTGCTATGCCTAGTGATATAGTTCTAGCCGCATGTCAGGTATAGTCTGAATAGGTCATGAATAAAGATAATTATTTTTCAATATATGTATATGGTATCATAAACCAGTAGCCATTGAAATACCATAGAGCAACATGATGCCATCAGTAGCTAAGCAGTTGCAAGCCTTAAAGACAGACTATAAGAAAGAACATGCCATAGAAATTCATTTGGGCTATCAAATAATCTTATATTTACATTGAATCTTGCCAAAAATATTAAATAGATTGGTAGAACATAAATGATCTGTTCTAAAATGTTCCATCACTGGATTGGCACCCCCAATCTCTGTTATAAATGGTGAGGGGATATTGTTGCCAAAGTAGTTCTTGTATTCTGTTTCCTTCTAATGTAAGACTTGCTCATCTTTTGAACTGCATTTAATTCAGATAAAAAGCTTGTTACCTTGATGTTTAGGTTAATGAGATTTCTTACTACAGTCCAGTCAAGATCATTGACTGCAGTTATACTCAAATAGATGGAAAACACAGCATCAAGTATAAATCCCCTCCGCCTTTACCCTTTCCTTTGCAAGCTATATTTGAAAACTCCATGAACATTCTGAATAATGCTAATATCTCTAGAGCAATATCTTTTGCCTCTTCAGACAGCAATATATTGTCATTAGGTGGTGCAGCAGTTAGAGTTGTCGCCTCACAGCAAGAGGTTCTCCCATTCGATTCTCGGATGGAGCACCTCTGTGTGGAGTCTGCATGTCCTCCTTGTTGTCGAGTGATGTTTAAAGACATGCTGGTAGGTTCATGCATGAATGGGTGTGCCTTCTTTGAAGGTTGGGCGTCAGGCTGGCAACTCAGCACCGTAAAAATTCACTGCAAATCATTAGCAGACCGGAGTTCCACTGTGGCAACCCCTAACCAGGAAAAGCCAAAAGACTACACACACAGCTGGTACTCCAGATAGAAACCTTTCATTCCTCTGAACCTCTAGATCAGCATCTATCTTCCCATGGAACATTTCTCTCACTACATGTAGGCCAAATGAGAGGAATCATCTTTCGCTGGCACCTTTCTGAGTCACAACATTCTTAGATATTTCCCTAAATCCTTATTAACTAAAATACAAATGACGATTCTTATACAGTACCTTCAGACATGTAAATAAATCCCTCATCAAAGGTCACTTACTCTAGGATAGAGAAAAGAAAATGTCAGCCTGTAGAATCAGTTATGTCTTTAATAGCAACTAGACCGATCCCTGTATCCTGACCATCAGCTAGCTTGCAGTGGGGAAACTAAATCAGAGTCTACTTTTTATTATACCATGTTCATCATAGACAAAAATGCCCCACACTTTGTGAATTATTTAAAAGAATTTTATCTAAATTATTTTTTTTATTATTTTTGCTGAGAGTTTAACATCTACGTTAATTAATGACATATGGTATAACTCTGTGTGACCCTAGGGTCATCATTCCTCTTTTGGGAGTGGTAAAATCTTTGCTTTTGCAGCTGTATGAGTAATTTTCCTCGGTCCCATATTTTATTAAATGCTAACATTGACTCAACTACCTTCATGTATTACTTTGTAGCACTGAAGTGGGACTTCAACAGGGCCCTTTGCACCTGCCCTCGAGGCTCTAGTGTGTATTGAGTATAATGGACACATTAAAGTATGGCCTGAGATATGTCTTTCCTTAATCTTTGTGGATATTTTCTCATATACAGCCTGTTTAGTAATTCTCTTATGTAATGAAGGCATCCTGAAACAATCCTAGCCAAATTATTTTCCTCTCTTGTCCAGTAATGGCTATATTTTCTGTTACAGTGCCTATCCCTTTTTCAGGTAAGAATTCACTTCATATACAGGCTTGTGGTTTAAAACTAACCATTAAACTTTCTTGTTATGAAAAATATCCATATCCTTAACACACAGTTTAGTTTCTTGCAATAGCATTATTCAACACTTTTTCGCATATTCAGGATTTTTTTTGTACTTTACATTCAGGATAGGAATACCATCCACGATTCTATGTGATAATATGAGACGTCTGGTAGATGACATCATTAAGCATTCACCCCAACACCCAAATATTCTTTAGAATAATTTTCTGGCTAGAATGAAAAAAAAAACTGTACCATAGCTTTTTTTTTTTGTTCTAATTTTACCTGAAACCCCTAATCAGGAAAATTCCTAAAACTGTAGCTAGAGAAATAATATTTGTCCCTGCACGATCAACCTTCTTATGTTAAACCATACTGTATGCACCCATATTTCTCTATACTACCTTCCTCAATATCAAACATGCTCTATAAGAAATACACAAACCCCATACATACTGGTAGAAAAAAATAAAATGTTTACCTGAATATTGGTGCACTAAGTCAAATATGTCAACTCATTTGAAAAAGATATGCAATATTTTAAAGATTAGTTACACAGGTGCCTCAAATGCACTTTGGTCATTCCTATGCTGAATCATTATGTACACAAATAATATAAACAGTTATGCCAAAAAAATATGATCATATTCTTAGAGGATGAAATAATTGTTATTCTACTTGTCGCAATATCATTGCAAAATATATACTGTCAGAAAGAGACATAATCAACTATTATATTCCAATGTAGTAGCTAATCTATTTGTAAGTAGTCACTAATGAGTTTCATATGTTTATCTGAATTCCACTACAAACTGTATTTTTATCCTATGTAATACCTTGTTCATAAACTGTATTACAACATGTGAATGTATTTTTTATTTGTATACTGTTCTTGTATACTGTTTTTTAATGGAGCTTTTCTCCCCAGGACTCCATTGAAAATTGGCTCTTCTTGGCCCAATGGACTATCCCGGTAAACAAATTGTAAATAAATAAATAAATAAATAAAATAAATAATCAGATGCTTAGACTCTAACAAAACAACAATTCTAAACAATGGATGACTTTCAGCTAGATCGCAGAGCACAAAAAGCTTCAGAAAACATGCATACACAACATAATTATATCTTATTTGCCACACTGAAGACTAAAAAGTTAAAACTGGATCTTTTTTCACTTATAAACACTTAAAAAGACTAAAGGCAATCAGAAATATTAAGACTTGCCAGTCAGTCTGCCTTCTTCCTATACTTTACCTTTACACACTTTATGCAGAGAAAAGATTCAATTAAATGCTCCCAAGCAGCACTAACCTGAGAATATTTGCAATTTGTATCACTAAATAATGTGAATAACATATCTTCTGGTAATTTCAGCACAAATTGACTTCTTGTATTTTCTTTTGAGTTCAAATTTAATAAATAAGTTACAAAATTCACTTGGTTAAAAAACTAGTATATGAAAAAATGTAACAACCTCAGCTGCTACTCTAAGAAAAAGTGAAATATAGACCAATATGTTTGCCAATAATTCTAGCCAACACGTGCATCTTTCATCTCCTTAGTTTATAAGGTAAATGTATTTTCTGAATCCAAGAATCTGGCACCATATTACAATACTAGAAAATTTAAGACAATAGAAAAGTGATCGCACTCCTGATTTACAAATATGTTCTTTTTGTTATCGTAAGATTCTCTAAGAAATCCAAAATAACCAAAAACTTGATATCGTCCTTTGCTAGTAATGCATTTCTAGTAACAGAGTAAAGACTAATCACATTTAGCATCAGTATTTATAGGCAAAGCCATATTACATGAAAATCATTAACTTTAGGTTTCATGCATTTGCAGCAGATGTTTCATCTGCTCTACTCTCTTTGGAATAGTCGTTTATGCAGCAACTGCCTTTTATGGAACATGTTGGTAAATATAAAATTAAGAACATTTAGGTGATTCTGTAATCATTAGTTATAAATCATGCACAATTCATTTTTTCTTTATCTGAAATATTACTGCCCATCATTATAGATTTTTGCCTTTCATATTTTCTAAGTATACCCTTTTTATTGGTAAAAATCTATTAATACAAATGTTTCAGTTTGCATTTATTTAAGGCTAACTATCCCTTTACATTAATCTTTTCAAGAAATGAATGTGACAGACATATCTTATATTTCTTATTTTTGATATAAAAGGAAGTTGCTGTAATTTTATGATTTGCTGCCAAGTAATGGATATTTGTTGATATTTATCTCTTAGGACATCTTTAAAGCATATACACCTCCCTATGCATTCCATATGTTATTAATGTGAGATCTACCTGCCTTGATCCAAATAACCCCAAACAAATCATGATTATTTTGAATCATAGGGTGGTCCAGTCTGGAGATAGTTATCATGACACATTTGTACTCTGTCATCTTCCAACTTTTATGTTCTACTCAAAGATCAGCACCTCCTATGACCCAAACCTTGTGAGATTGCTTTAAATCCTGCTCTGATTTTTGTAGGGATGATGATCATAATAGTCACTTCAACACTTAACTAAATATGTTTATGTGATTATATAAAATTAAGCAAAAGTACAATCCAATGGTGCCCAACTAAGTGGGTAACTATAACCCCATTTTTATGAATGAAAAACTTTTTTCCTGCAAACACTGTAGATAGCGCTATTCCATAAAAATGGCAGTCTGGATTTCATGCACATAATTATAAAAGGCTGAGTGTAAGATAAGAAGAAGAAGAATGTGTACATTTTTTTATAATGTCATCATTTTTTACTACCTTGGTTCTGCTCAGAAATGGAAGAAGTTGTTTTATATTACATGGTTTTCTTCTGTCATCTACCAAATGTTTATCAACCAATGTTTCCAGCTGAAATTTCATAATTTATAACTAGGTACATCTTTTTGAAATTATAATTGGGAGACCAAGAATGCTATTTATATGATTCCTACTTAATGAACATAGTGGAACAATTGAGCTGTGTTTTCATTAATTATAAAACTGGAGTCCCTGTCTAAGCTGTCCAACTGTTTAAAATTTGGAGTATGCTTTGATAGATTTCTTTATCATGAAGGGTGGAATGAGTTCATATTTTCTGTATTAATGACATCATGCTCAAGTTTGTCAGTAAGGACAATGTCTCCTTTAAGGGGTATGACCACAAACAAATAAAGGGGCAGAGGACAGCCTTGACTAGTTTCTTGACTTATGGCTAATATAGCTGACAGAATATTTATAAAAGCTTTTGGACATCAGGTTGACATATGTAATTGACAAGCTTTAACTAAATTATCAAGAAATCCCAACCTGCCCATAACAACCTGTATAATATCAAATAATTTGGGAAAATCAACATGCAGAATTGCCACAGAGGTGTTTTGATTTTATATTATTACATGCATGTTAATTTAAAGTCTAATATGAACTTTGTTACCTTTTCTACCATTAATAAGGTCTTAATGTATGTATTTGGAGCTATACAGGAACATCTTGTCCAGCCTTAAGGCCAGTTTTTTTTTTATTAAGGGCAATCAGTCTGAAATTCATTGGGCAGGCTCTATCTTTATTATGATTCAGAGACATGATAATCTTAGTTATTGTGTCATCATTAGGGAAGAAGCTCCTATACATAACTTCTAGACAGAAATTGTATAATGTGTGGAAGTAATACATTGTTTTTAAGTTTTATAAAATCTATTGTGAAATCTTCAGAACTTGATGACTTACTGTAAGGTACATTATCCATATATCTTTGTTTCCTTTATTTACATTTATTGGTTTAAGAGGATAAAACTCTTGTACAAAGATAGGTAGTATTATTTTGTGTGGGAAATCACTCATTTTCTGGCACACTGGGGAATTAGAAGTCTGGGCATTGTAATATTCCTTCATAAGTAAGGAGTTAATCTGGATGAGCTCAGTGGCAATGATGTCATTGAGATATTTTACTGACAAGATGGACTAGCTCTTTCCTTACATTTATATGCTAAAAGTTTTGAGGATGTAAGAATTTTTGCTCAAAACGCAATTTATAACATTTCAATTTCTCATGGACTTTTTAAAATGTTTTTATACTGCACTTTAATGTTATTTAATATTCTAGAATAAAAGATTATCCTTACAACCTCCAAATTCTAAATGAATCTCAAAAATTGTCAATTGTGCTATAAACTGATATAATAATTTATATATTTGTTCATTCTAAATAGGGTTCCTGCCATCTATATTCTTTACAAAATACATTAAAGTAACCCCAATCAATTAGGATATTATTCTATTATCTGTTATAGTTCCTCATATGAAGTTTAATACAACCTTTTTTAAGAGTTGTGTTTATGTATTAGAATTAGGTGAGCACATCAATGAGTAATGATTGGTCTGACAGCTGACCTGAATAATATATTTCTATTGAGATTACCTAAAAGGAATTAACAATCTAACTTAACTACTATGCCATCAGAACCATCATAAAAATATATATTCTCAATCATCTGGGCACGTAAACTTCCAAGTATCAATCAAGTTAAATGCCTTTATTTCCAGTGATAACTCATTGACTGGCTTGGATAATCTGAAGTGACAAGCAATGCTGTCTAACTCCAGAGTAAAAGCTTCATTTAAAACAGTTGTAGAACTAGGACTGTAAAGTGGTTTACATTCTTGAATGAATTTAGAAAATGGGGGTAATACCACCATTGTTGTACACACTGAAATTTTATAGAATATTTTAACAAAACTACAAAATACAGCCCTTGATCACTAACACTTCATTTTAAGTTTAATTTCTTGCAAAAATCACTTTTCTCACAGGCTTTTTAATTTAGAAATTATGATATTTATATTAATAAGAGTAATGAGACCCTTGGCTTTTAATTTATTTGCCTTTTATAAACATTAATTCTGAATCCTCTGACTAGCGATAACATTTATAGAGTTAACATTTGAATCATGGCTGGAATATCTAACATTTATGGAATGAATATACAAAGTGTGGCAGCAACCAGGATAGAAGCTCATTAAAAATAGTAAGTATATGTTGGCTATAACCTTGTTAGCAATTAGATAGTAATACAGTGTTAATTTTGCAGTAGTTGAAAACATACATGATTATGGTGGTCAGATAGCAAATGGAAGGAAACATGTTAATTGTGCTATAATAACAAGACTAAAACACAAAATGTGTGAGAGATTTTGAGAGACTCAGCAAAGAAAACCTAACTTACATGAGATTTTGACTCCAACTTCCAATACCTGTGCCTAATACAAAACATTTGAACAAGAAAAGGAGAAGCAAAAAAAAAGAATGTGAAACAGCTGTGGTCTACTCGCACAACCATGATTTACTTATAAAGATAATTATTATAAGTGGCCTTTCTCAAAAAAAAATAATGCTATATCTGATCTTATATCCTTTCGTGCACGGGTGACACTTCACTAAAACTGAATGCAATTGAAGGGGAAGGAGATTTATTTCTATGTGCATGTTCAATATGTACCTATGACATAGGGTGTGTTCAACATCTGTGACCTGCAGCAAAAAATAAATAAATAAATATATATATATATATATAATTAAACCCACTCTGTTACTTCAAGCAAGGACTACAAATTTTGAGGAATCTACTATGTATATCACTCAGTGATAGTGAAGTTATTATCTATTTCAATAATAACTCGGGTGCAGTTGCATAGAAAATTAACAGAGGCAATTTCATAAAACAGGGCAACATTCATAATGTCAAATTAGTCCATGTTCCAATAGGTTCATGTTACAGGAAGCCTCTGCATCATTTGACCATTAACTTTCCTATGGTCACTTCATCATTTGCAGTTTCAGTTAGTGAAAATCCATTGTACTGCTGTCACTTTTACATGGTTCAAGACGATTAATGGCTAATAATTCAAATTATTTAAGTGTGGAGATAAATATTTCCAAGAAAGAAACACTGTTTAGTAGATGCTCAAGCAGATGGCCTTTTGACAGAATCAGCCTTAGTGGAAGCTTCTTTTCTTTCTTTTTGAGGGGACTTAATGGTGGAAGACTGTGATAGGCTGATCTAGAAGTTTATTGATCTCAGCATAGCTGGAGTCTTCTTTTTCAAAAAAAAAAAAGTTAATTTACCTTGTCACATTGAAAGAGTGGGAAGGTATTTTTATTATTTCAAGTATTACAAGGAAGCATTGCTGAATTTACATACATTATTCTGGACATTTTCTGAAGAATAATGCTATAGCATTGTGTTTAGTGTAAAGGACAGATCTGTAATTGGGAGCATTTCAGTCTTGTTGGCTGGTAATAAGCACAGAAAACAACTAGTTTTTTTTTTGTCCTTCTTGGAACCACCTCATGGTCCATGATGTTAAGAAAGATAATGATGCAATTTCTCAACCATGTCTGTGATATTATGTTGTTAAAATGTTTGAATACTCTTGACGAAAACTTTTTAAACATTTGACCATTGCCTTTCTAAGAATGCCTTTGACATTACTTTTTTCATTACTGCTGGGATCCCAGAAATATACAAGTCATTGTATCAGACTTAATTTTTACAGTCATCCTTTTTTACCCAGTAGCTCTGGATGAGAGTTGAATCTCTGACTATCCTGACAGTGACTAGCTATGGTATGCAACTCATCAGTCTTATCAGCCAGTTGCTATGACATTGCCAGTAGTATGTTAGTCAGCTGGGCATTGGACTGAGCTGACATGAGTTTAATTTGTTAAATATCAAGTGGTAGATCTCAATTCAGAGAGGGACTCCAGGGTAGAGTTAATAGAATTGGTAAGCTGTAACAGGAATTGCTTCAGAAGACATGTTGAGTGATGGCAGCTGTATGTTGCAGTCACAGGCAAAATGAATATTGCAAAAAGGGTGGCTTAGTGCTATTGACAATCAGAATGCACCTACCTCTGTTTGCATAAAAGCAAAAATTGGGCTACTGCATAGTATAATATCCTCCAACAAAGTTCACACAGGTTTGGGAGTTTTACCATTGAAAGGTGATTACCGTGTGGTGTCATTGATAGACAGGCTGTCAAACTTTCACACAGAAGCTTAAAAAAATAAAATTAAATTAAAAACTATCTCAGTCACTGGAGGACAGATAGAATGCCCTGTTTTGCTTTTGTATGCATTTCCTGAAGGAAATAAAATCTGTTAAAATCTGGACAGCTGAGAGGTATTTTTTTAATAAAATAGCAACATTCCTCATCCCCATCTGAAAAATGCTCAAGGCCTTGCACAGCATACATAATGCATTTCCTATAACACGGCACTGCTAAATTATATGGGGTTAATCTTCAAAAAGTACCTATGTTTTACGTTGTATTTTATTTTTAACAGGTGGCATTCCAGCACTGTTTGCAAAAGTGTTCTATGTTACTCTTTAGTTTACTAAAAGTTTGTGACAGGCATTGTGGTCATGACTCACTGCCATTGCTCTCACACCTGTAGGAATGGTTATCTCCAATGAGAGCACATCTAAGGGGTAAGACACTACACAAAAATTCCAAAATTGTGGCTGTTTTATGTATAAAATAACAGTTAATGGTCCTATGTTGGTGAGATAATGGTCAGGGAACCACCATCATGTGTATGTCACTTTGGGTTGCATAGACTAGCATCTTTTGATTTGCACTGAGCTCTTCTTAGTTCAACAGACCTCTAGTATCTCAAAACAAGGCACATTCTCTGCAGAGGCATTGCTGGTAATATTAGGATTTCCTATGTGATTTTCACTGAAAGAAATAAAGTAAATCTATCTGATACCAAATGCACTTTTGCAGTCTGTTAAAACATACTATCCATATTTTACCATAATCATTGTCTGGAAAACACTCTTGCTAAAAGAACCAAAGAAGAAAATTATGGAATTAATCATATCTCACACTGAGCACGGCATAGAGGACTCCATAATGACTCATGTGACCCTGTCTAACCAGGTCATCATACTTATGTAAATTTCCATTCATTTGTAGACTAGGATATTTCAACTCAGCCAAAATCCAATTGGCATTGTAGGCCCCAGTGAGAAAGCTTATTATATACACAATCAAAAGAAGAGGAAAACATGGCAAAACATGCTATACACAAGTTACTTTTGCATTAATTCTTAGAAAAATATGGAATTGCAGATACTTTTGCACAATTAAATTGCATTCTAATTTACATAATTAGTAGAAGGATCTGATAGGTAAAAAATGAAGGTGATAGAGGAAGAATTCTGCTAAAAGTACAAATGTATAGCCAGAAGAAATATTATTATTTTGAAAAGTGTGGTAAACTGAATTGCCAAATTTTAACTTGAGAATAACTCTTGTGATGGTTTTGCTCTCCTCCCAGATGTGAAGGAATATTATTATGTATTTGTCTAACTTCAACAGAGTTTAGAAAATCACTGTGGTGATTGTTAGACTTGATTGATTATACTAGATTTTCATTTTGGGATCATAGATTTCTTGGGGGGTTACATATGTTAATCATTGTAGAGATGGTTAGACTTTTAATGGTTTTGCCTAATATATTGTATAAGGTCTTTTAACTGATTAATAATTAGAGTATTTTAATTCTAGCCAGTTAACTTTATGGAAAGCAGACAATAGTGTTAGCTTCAAAACTGGCAAATTTCATTCAAGCTCTTGAAGATTTTCTTGAGAATGTTAGTCAGGATTGCTGATGAGTTGAGAAGCCTAGGTAACAGCAGGGATTGCATACTCTTAAGGTATGCTGTCTCAGCTATTTAGCGTTAGGGCAACTGGCATTTACATTTTTTGTGTTTTTTTTATATCACATAATGTAAATGTTTTTCAAAATGTGAGATACCTTAAGGTTTAGAACTTGTGACTTGTAAAGATGCATTGTTTAAGGTAAAAAGTGCAATGTCACCAGATCCATATAGGATTAGCACTGTCTAACTTGCATTGAATAGATGTGAGTGAGAAAGTCATTGCTATATCCTATGAAAGCATACTTGTGTATTATACTCTGGTTGAAGAGATAGTGAGCAGATGATGGTAGGGACATTTACGTATTGCACCAATGATTAATTTGACTTTAGATATTGAACATTATGGGACTGCTATGGTGGTTATAACATCCAAGTACATTTATGTCCAAAGGACAGCTTGAAGAGATAATTTTCAAACCATTTTGAGCTGTTTGGCTCTGATTCATTTTGGTTAGCCTAAGGAGTTGAATGAACTGTGATATTGAGTCTATGAAAGCTGGAGATGTATAAAATACTTCATTTCTTTCGAGGTTAATGGTTTCAGTGCTATGTTCTGGACAAAAAATACAACAAACAAACAAAAACATGCTGTGTCAATGAAAAGAGGTTGTTGAGTTTGAGATGATTTAAACTTTGTTTTTCTGTTGTGTATATTTTCTAGTATTTTAGAAATTGGAGCCATTATTGCAATGGGTTAATAATTATAGTTTTCTTTTTGAGTCCCTCCTTGCAAAGTAGGACTGCCTTTTTTTTCCCAGAGTTTGGGAACATATTATTTTGAGATGGATGTGTTGATAATGACGGCAACTAGATATGCTTTAGACTCAACATTTACTTCAATATATTTAGAAGGATATTGTTCATTAGCTTTGGGTGTCTTTTTTGTGGAAACATTCTAATTAGCTTATATTAATCTTTGCAAATTGAATTATTCATTGTGGATTTGTTTGTGCTACCAGATATAGTTTTGGGTGTAGTTTTCTAGAATGTAGCAAAATTGACTTATCTGTGATATTAGAAATGAATGACTGCATAAGGTCTAAATAACTGAAACTGATTTAGTTTTGTGTTTATCCTTATATATGTTGCACCCAGGCTAAAAGAAAATGACATTAAAATAACATTCTTATGACCTTAAGTAAAGACAACTAAGATGGATGTGATCAGAGCATACACATACCCAGGTCTTGTAACTAGAGACAGATGCAGCTTTCATCCTTTTTCTCACTTAAGAAATCTTTGCCACTAATTAATGTAGGCACACAGAGAATGCAAGTATGTGCAGCAGCATAAAACCTAGTGTGATGGAAAAAGGGGGTCTATGTTGATGCATCGAAAATGAATTACAGCAAATGCCTTATAATCGAACGTGAAACAGTGAAACTTTAAAGTACCGAAAATGCTTAACATCGTAAAATAATTCATCAAATGGCCATAGTTGGCCAACAACCAGGCTGTACCATGATGCATAAGGTAAGTGAAGGAAGCCATGTTTTTATTTTGCCCTATTCCCCACTGAAGTGTGATTTCAGAGTTGGTATATATAGTTGGTGGAGTGTGGTGTGTGCAATCCCCCCACCATGGTTGATTAAGTTTGTGATGTTGGCCAACTATAACTATTTGATTTTATAATGTTAAGCATTTTCTGTAGTTTAAAGTTTCGCTACTTCATATTCAATTATAAGGCATTCACTGTAATTCATATTTAATAGGCAAGCATAGACCTGAAAAAAGGCAATAATATAGACAGACTGATCCAAATTATCCAGTAAGAGAGCTCTCCTAACTGCTTCAGTAACAGCTGACTCCTAAAGCCAACATTTAATCCTAAAATATGTAATTCCAAATCAAGATTGTATTCTAGCCAAACTGACACTACATAGGATGATTGCCCACCCATTGTAAAAAGAGAAGTTAAAACTTGTTTTCCACATGTGCCTGTCTCAAGCTCTGTAAGTCATCTTAAAATTGGACTATTAAAATACTTCACTCAGTAGATCTATGACACATTCCTTCTCTTGTTTGCAATACTGCCTAACCCAGTCAACTTTCCGCACAGTGTAGAGCCTCTGGTCACTATTTTCAACTAAGATACTACAGATATTGTATCTTCTGCTTTTCCAAAATAAACCCTCACTTCTTCCTGTTTTACTTACACTCACAAACTGTAGGCCTTTAATCCCCTCCAATCTTTACATTCCAGCAAAGACACTAGGATAACCTAACTCTCTTTCTTCCTTAAAAATACTTCTTGCCTACCTACCTTCAATCAGCTTTCAGACTCCATAACCACTAAATGTCCTTCTGCCATGCAACTTCTATTTCCTTCTAAACCCCTACTTCCCCGCTATCTCACAAGGGATCTGGCTCGCAAGGGCAGTTAGCCTAGTACTAATCTATGAACCTATGAACCTGCCAGCTATAACATACAGATCACTTTACTTAATCATGCTACTTCTCAGCTGATCATCAACTCTTTTCCTGTTACTGGGCCATGTCTCATCCTACCATGGCTCTATATTAACTCTCAACATATCTCCAACTCTGTCCCAACTAGCTATCCGTGCTTCCTCCCTACACTCTCCACACATTGTGCCAAACCTATTTAATGATGGCCCTCACCTTCCTCCAAATATAGATTGATAAACTCCATTTTAACTCAAACCAAAAAAAACTCTCAAAAAAAAAAGTGTCAATTATTTCCCAATATACTAAAATCCTTAAATGAGGAGGTATTCACCTTAATGCTGGTCCCACCTAGCACAATGAACATCAAGACAATTCTCTTCCAAACACTACTCTAATGCTACAATGGCCAGTCTCCAACCCCGGTGATCTAACTTTTGTTACCATAAAAGATAGAAGTGTGGGAAATAAAAATTGCTGAACTACATACCTGGATTACCCAACTTAAGCCTGATATTCTCACTGTAACTGAAATGCGGCTTAAACCTAGCATATATTACTCAAAAATGACACCTCCGGGCTATAATATCATCCATAATGACCATACAAAGAGGAAAGGCAGTGGCATTGCTTTAATATTTCCCAGCAACTGCCACATTTCTCCTTACAACAAACCAAAGTGCAGTTCAGCAGAGCATCTTATAACTTTCCTGAAATGAAATAGTAATCAACAAATATGTATTACTGCTCTTTACATCCCTCCTGGCAACAATACAGCTATACTGGAAGATATCCAATGTTGGCTATCCATAACAATTTTACAAGAAAAAATACTACTAGGTGTTGTGAATGTCAGTTGGTTGGACATAGATTCGAACTCCTCTACATCAAGTGTGAACTTATTTGGTTTCGCACAACTAATTAATAACCCCACACATTATACCAAGACATTAAATTCCCTATTAGACTTTACTCTTGTGTTGGACCATACCACATACACCACTTTAGGTACAATATCTGAATGGCTCAGTGATCATCTCTCAGTCTATCCAACCAGACATCTCACACATCCACTTAAACCGCATGCTTATAAAACAACATGCAACCTTTCCAAGTTTAACCCAGAAATGTGCATTACTAACATATCATCTATTAACTGTAACTTCCTAAAGTTTCTCCTGTTAGATTATGCTGCAGGTGAATTCAATACAATTTTTTCTGAATATCCTAAATAGTTTTGCACCTCCTATAAGGAATAGACTAAAACAAATAGTGCAATTTGGCTATCCAATAAGAGTAGAATGCTAATGCAGAAAATAGAAAAAGTGTTGAAAGAATGAAAAAAATTTCAACACCACAATATCTTGAAAAATTCAGAATGCTTCGCAATTGTACTAAAAAGCAAATTAAATAAGACAAAAACTATGCTATAATACTTTTCAGAATAATAGTAAACACAATGGTAAAATACTCTGGACAGCAATTAAAGAAAACTTGCATTCTGTCCATAAATTCAACCATAACCACTCTCCCAATAACTCATCATACAAAACTGCAGTACAGTTCAAATCTTATATTATAGATAGTATAGCACCTCTAAACAAATCCTGGGATTCAGCAAGCAGCTGTGCAGGAATAAATTATTCCTGCACAGCAGGGACCATTCCTGTTCAGCATGGCACAGCACCATTCATACTTATGAAGGTGCGCAGCCATGCTTTAAAACAGACATGGTTCCATGTACAAGCACAGGGGTGTGTCTGAGAGCGGAGCTCTCACAATACACACACACCCTGCACTCCAGAATTGCCTTTTGTAAATTAAAAACAATTGATAATGCTTGTAACACCCCCAACCCATCAGGAAAACAAATCTGTGGTTAAAGGCATAAGGGACAATCGTCCCTACCAAGCATACCTCTCAACTGTACAGATTTTCACAGAATGCCCAGATTTTTGCCTCATATTTTTGGTGTGTTCCTCCTAAAATCTGTACTTTCGGGCAAATAGCTGAGGATTGAAGTCATTAAATAATGACAAAACATTTGAGTTTAAGTCCACACACATCCTTCAGAAAATTCATGCTAATGTAAAACCTATTATTCTATCAACTTTTTAAGTTTGTAAGAGCAATATTTAAAATCTGTCCCTATTTGTCCACCCATCATTTTAGGCTTTGTCTAGATATTTTGCTCTAAGAGGTTGAGAGGCATGCTACCAAGCCAAAAGTTATTAGGATAGCACAGGTATCATAAGCACATAGTGAACACCTCCCAACATGTCAGGGTAACGAATGTGGACAAAGCCAAAATGGACAATTGTCCCACAAAACAGAAAGTTGATAATATAACAGGCTCAGCATTAGCAGGGATATTCTGAAGGGTATAGATAAAATAATACAACAAAACTGTTTTTTTTTTATAACTGTGATAAAGTTTAAGCGTAGCTGTACAGATGTGCCCGTTGCTTAGCTTTGCTTAGTCCAGCTTAAACAGCACAAGAAGTTAAATAGCAAGAGACATCCATCACGAGCAATATTGCAACAGAGTAGTGGCTAGAACATATGCTTTGCAAGCAGCCATTCCCAGTTTGATCCCCCCAATAACCAATTTGCATTTTACATGTGAAAGCAGTACATAAACATTTTTTTTAGTATCACCTACTAAATAACATATATTTGTTAACTGGAGTACTGTATTAGGTCCAGATGTGAGGTGTCAGCTTAATAAAGTTGTGAAATCCCCATATAAACACAAGCGCCCCATACAGTATAGTCACACATAAATAAATGTAATGAAAGCACATTGGAGGATGTCAGGGACAGTAACAACTTTTATAATATATGATGAATGATGAATCAATGCCATAAAGCAGATAGTCTATAAAATAAAAAAATAAGCAATGCTAAGCATTGCATAGCTCTGCTTACCAGGTGTATGACTGCCAAGCAATGAGTAGCCCAGCTAAGTGGATTTGCCCATCGGTAAGCAGTGCTGAACTTGTTCCTTTAAGCACTGCCAACCTTAGCTAAGCAGGTTTGCCCATAGCTTAGCTTAGCTCAGCATATTCAAAACTGTCCAATTATGGCAAATGGTGGGAAATCAGCCATATTTAAATCCCACAGGTGGGAATACAGCTCATAACTGGTTGGAGCTTCCCGCTGTAGGCAGGATGGCAGGAGTTGGAGAGGGATTGCGCTTCCAGGTGCAGCACTGGGGCATACAGGAGTCCAAGGTCATGGTAGGACTCCGGGTAAAAAAACATGATGAGAGACTGCTGCAGGGCCAGTACTAGGGCTCCCAATATAAAGCGGTAGCCTGGAATCGTCTCGCCCATAATCTCACCAGTGCCACTGGTATCTCTCGGACTGGTGAGCAGGTCTGGCACCACTATGTCGACTTGAAGCAGAGAAAGAGGGAGGTCTTGGACGACTGGGTCCAAGAAGCAAGGCAGAGGGGTGATGTCCCAGCAGTGTGTAAGTAGTCATACCATTACTGTTTACTAAAGTCCAGTGTGTGCATGTGATGGATAGGTATGCCTAAATATGTCTCTATTTCCTTTACAGCTGCAGCTGAGCAGGCTGTGAATCAGGAAGCCCATGCTAGTAGGCTGCAAAGGCTGCATCACGAGGCTGGTGAATAACAATCCTGCTTGTCATAGTCATGCCAAATAAATGTAAAGTAGTAGAAAGTCACCTGTCAGTATAAAAACTGTTGTATAGGTTGTACTGTATAAACCAGATAATTTGGCAGTAATAGTGCCATATAGGTCATATTTAAATAAAACTGTAACTGCCAGGCAATAAAGCTCTAAATTCTGGACTGGTTTTGTTTACTCTGGTATTTTATGGCATTTATTGTTGCTTTCTCTGAATAGTACTGTTGTGTTAACCACTGTTACCCACACTGTGCTACATAAAAAATGTCTAGGAATGTCTGTATAAGACTGTTGTAAGTACAAGATCAGATTGTACAACCAAGAGAGACTTAGACAGAAAACAATGAAACAACTGATAGCAATATCCAAATAGCATACTCTACTGCTATTATCTATTTTTATCACACACAACCATGATTCGAATCCTGGGAGTGGTAGTAAGCTGTATGCATAATCATACCTCTCACCTGTACAGATTTTTCAGAATGTCCAGATAATTGGCCCGTATTTTCTGCCTGTTCCTCTGTCTCCCTAACAAATCAGTGGGATGATCTCAGAATTGTAGACATGAAATAATGACATACATTTGATTTTCAGTCCTCAAAACCTTCAGAAAATGTATATTAAAACAAACCCTGTCACTCTAGCAACTCTCTACGTTTATGACAGCAACATTCAAAACATGTCCCTATTTGCACCCCCATGTTGTCAAGCTTTGTCCAGAGTGTGTGTATTATGAGATTGAGAGGTATGTGCATAATAGTAACTGGAATCTGGGAATATGTGTAGAAACAGTCAGGTAGTGCTAACAAACATTCCCTCCACAGGTCTGTTAGATAAGAAAACTGTGCCTGCCAATAAAGATGTAAATGCTGGACCGGTAGTGTTTACTCTGGTATAGTGTATCCTGACATGTAGCGTTCAGTAACATCTGATATCAGAATAAGTACTGTTGTGTCAACCACTGCTTCTCACACTGTGCTACATAAAAATATGTGTAGGAATGTCTGTATAAGACTGTTGTAATTACAAGGTCAGATTGTACAACCAAGAGAGACTTGGATAGAAAACACCAAAGAGATAGACAACGATATCCAAATAGCACACTCTGCTGCGACTTAAATTGTTACTTTTAGCCGACACAGCCATGGTTCGAATCCTGAGAGTGGTAGTAAGCTGTATGCATAATCATACCTCTCAACTGTACAGATTTTTCAGAATGTCCAGATAATTGGCTCATATTTTCTGTCTGTTCCTCTGTCCCCCTGGCAAATCAGTGTGATGATCTCAGAATTGTAGTCACAAAATAATGACTTACATTTGATTTTCAGACCTCAAAAATTTCAGAAAATGTATATTAAAACAAATCCTGTCACTCATGCAACTCTCCAGGTTTATGACAGCAATAGTCAAAGCATGCCCCTATTTGTACCCCTGTGTTGTCAAGCTTTGTCCAGAGTGTGTGCATTAAGAGATTGAGAGGTATGTGCATAATATTAACATTGAATCTGGGAATATGTGTAGAAACAGTCAGGTAGTGTTAACAAACATTACCTCCACATGTCTACCAGGTAAGAGATGTAAGGATTTAGCTATAAGACAGTTAAAGTATACACTGTGTGCAAACATACCAATGCCCAGACCAAGGCCATAGGGTATTGTAATAATACTTGTACCTTAATGATTAGAGCAATGATCATTAAAGTTGTGAGTACTACAAGGATATATAAGTTGTTAATTGACATCTCCCCTCCCACGCACCATATCTGCAACAATAATCTAAATACACAAATCAATGGGTATATTTACACCAAACCTACTGTTGGGACATATGTCCTATTGTTCAATAAATATTGAAATGTGTTTCTATTAATACTCTATCTTGAAATACTATCATTGGTGGCCTGTTGCTATCAATGTAACTTGCATGCCATTGTAATGGCGACTGTGGTTCCATATATGCATGTGTTCTGTTTGCTATGCAACTGTTCCAAATCTGGTGTTTTGGGTGAATGGAAATATCTGTGCATGCTGTTATAACTAATCCTGGATTGTGTTGACTATTACTAACCCACATATGTTTTAAAACTGCAATACCATAGCATGTATGGGAAGGCTAGTCCCAGTGGACCCACCTCTCCCACATCATTTGGCCATGGCACCAGGCCCCAGAATGACTGGGACCCACACCGGGACCTCCTCGTCTGCTGGTCCTGCACCACCTTCAGGTGGAACCACCTCAGGGGATGGGGCTTGTCCCCCCATGGGAGTGGGTGAGGACAGGATCCTGTCACCCGAAGTAAGGTCCAGAGATTGGTGCATAGCATGCTCTGAAGGGAATTTGGAGATCTGCTATGCAAGGCTGGGGCAGCATGATGCATTTACAGGGTCAACCTGCTCCTCCTGCTCAGTCCCCCAACACAGTCACCTTCAGGGAGGTGAAGTTGCAGTGGTGATTGCCCATGGGTGGGGGCTGTAGTCAGACTGTTTCCATTTGGGGGCTCATGGGTGTCCGATTTTCAAACACTCCTCGCTGTCCAAGGTGTTTACCCCCATATGTGTCATATACTGCCCCTGTATGCTGTCTTGTCTGTCTTGTCTGTCTTCCTACCCAACACACCTCCCCAAATATACTTACTATCCTTCCCCAACATCCCACCTTAAAAAAAAGAGCAATCTGTTCTCAAAAAAAAAATTTGCCCGATACATAAATGTCCATTTTGTACACATGTACACTGGACACCTGTAATCTGGTTTAATTGGCTTCACAACACATTATTGTTGTCCTCACCCCTCTCTCAGGGGTTTGAGTGTCCAAATCTACCTCCAAATTCAGTACATATGCACAGCTGTTGCGGTAGAAGAAATGTACAGCTATTGACCTTCCCTACACCTGTCCTGCAAATCCCTAGCTACTTTCCCTATTGTTTTTCCCTCTGTGTGCCCCCTTTTTCACCAATTCCTATCACCCCTTTTTCTGTTCTTTTAAAGAAATTAGCATGAGGGTAAGTATAAATGTAGACATACATCTCTCTCTCTCTCTCTCTATATATATATATATATATATATATATATATATATATATATATACATGTCTATATATATATGTATATATATTATATATATATATATATATATATATATATATATATATATATATATATATATATATATATATATATATATATATATATATATATATATATATATATATATATATATATATATATATATATATATATATATATATATATATATATATATATATATATATATATATATATATATATATATATATATATATATATATATATATATATATATATATATATACATACACACATATATATGTCTATATATATATATATATATATATATATATATATATATATACATAATCCCTTCCTCCACAGCTGAACTGATCTGCCTTGCAACACAATAACCAGCACTTGCAAGACTTGAACCCACGATCCTGCACAACAAAGCCACAACAAGTGAACAGCAAGCCATCTCAGCTGTAATATGTCAAGATGATTTCTCTAACATATCATGCAGAACAGTCAGTCTACCATAGGGAATGTACAATGTGGAAGCAGTAAACATTCCAATGATACACACACACACACACACACACACACACACACACACACACACACACACACACACACACACACACACACACACACACACACACACACACATATATATATATATATATATATATATATATATATATATATATATATATACATACACATATAAATATATAACTATTTATAGATGTGTATAAAAAGAGTATATAGAGAGGGTGCACAGCATATCAAACAGCCATTATCCCTGCAGTTGCCACCTTTTAAAATGGCCAGTGTTTGATTCTTTCCTACAAATGAGAATTATTGCATGAAACATATACCCACACACAATGCAAAGGACATAACACCACACACAAGTTTGCATACATAGACATGTTTATTTGTATACTATTTCAGTTGTTTATGGCATTTCTAATAGCAGTTAGGTGTTTGAAATACATAATAACTGATTAATACAACTCTCAAACAAAACCTATGATACAGTAATCTGCAAAACATAGCATAATTTGCTGTCTAGGCTAAGGCCTTTAAGTAGTAAAACAATAAAAAACACACTTGCCTTGAAGAGAAGAACCAATCAACACTTAATTACAGATATAGTTCAGCACCCTCCAATTACACTCTGTACTCAACCCCTAGGGGGAAAAATATTAGTTCTCACAATGTAAATGTATCTGTTACATAACAATTCTTAACTTAAAATGTCACTATCACACTGGCAAACAGAACTGTGTGTAAGACAGTAGGTTCTAGCCCACCACTGTTCCCATGGTGAAGCGTATGAAAATGTACAGCCATATACCTTTATGTTTCTTATTACTGATATCCCACACATGTTGTAACAGCCTAGATTAAAAACATTTAATACCCCTCCCCCATAAAATGTCTTACAAGGGCATATAACAGTGTTCTCCATACACTGACCTCTGGTCTGTACAAGGTCACACACGTTTTGTCCAGCAGCAGCCCTCATATATATGGACTCTACCCCACAATTTGTGTGGGGGTCCACAACATCACTGGAATGATAGCAAGAATGCCAGCACTAAATAATGATAGGCCATTACCTAACAACATCTTACTACATGACATCTGGACAAAGCCTGGTGTATATAGGAGGAAGACAGAGGCTGAAACACAGGGCCATATTTGAAATATTGCTGTTATACACTGTGAAAGTTGCTAGTTTTACTGGATTGGATGCAACATACCCTTACTCAGGAATATGAAATCAGAAACACAAATGGATGTTGCCATGTACTGATACCAATCAACAGAGAGAATGCCACTGACATGTCAGAAACAAGACCTGTGTGGTGAACAGACAAAACATAACAGCCGATCCTCTGGCCATCATGTGGATAGGCCCATAGTTTAGAGCTATGCCGACAGACTGCATTCCATGCAAACCTAGCATGTACTCACAAACCCTGTAAAACTAGCAGTATTCAATGCATAAAACAGCAATACTCACACACTTTCCCTAGGTCTGGAACCTTATACAAACATGTAGTTGGCCTGTGTCCACAAGTCCTGTTGTAAGAGGTATTGCTACCTGTTTTCTGTAACACTGCTGCCCACACACAGCAAGGATGTCTTCCGTACAGGAAAGGTTAAGGGACAATGCCCACATGATGTAGTCATTTATAGTATTGGGCTGCAATGACATTGGCTATTGGAAGTACTACAAAGCTGGCTGCATGCAGTTAGCAAGTGGGGAACGCCAGTTGGTGGAGAGGCCATCACCTGTTCATGAGCATCACCTACAAAAGCCATGCTGCAACCTATTCAAACCAGCTTGATCCCTTTAGTGGAGAGAGAGAGAGAAAAAAACAAAACAAAAATACTACAAAAAAACAAACAAAAAAAAAAAACAAGAAAGACATTCAAGTGGTACACAGAAGAAACCACAATAACAAAATGGGTATGTGAAACATGTCAGCATATAATTGAATGTAATACTTTGTAATAATGGGATAGATGATGTTGAAAGATTTATATGTGCCATCAAGATTTGCTGTAATGATGTTCTGCTGAACAACTGCTATGGACATAACATCTGGCCCTGTGGACAGTGGGCCATACCTGTCAACTGTGCGGATCTGCATATAATGTCAAGATTTAAGGCATCATAGTGTTTGTTCTGTTCTTCCAAACATGTATATTAGTCTGTCAACTAGCTGAAGGAGGAAGTAATGAAGTCGTGATAGACACATGAGTTTCAGACCCCACCACCTTCACAACAGTCATGGTAATCTGAAATGTATCATGCACAAATTTCATAGGTTTATAATAGGCATATCTACGATCTGTCCCTATATATCCCCCCATAATATTAGGCTGTGTCCACATGTGACGCTCTGTTTCATAGCAAGGCAGAACAGTGCAGCTGTGGAGGAAGGAGGTTCAGAGTGTGGATCCAATGTCTGAATGCACTCCGTATATATATATATATATATATATATATATATATATATATATATATATATATATATATAGACATATATGTCTACATATATACACACACACATATATATATATATATATATATATATATATATATATATATATATATATGTATATACATGTATGTCTACATATATATACACACACACACACACACACACACACACACACACATGCACACATGTATATATATATATATTTTCCCCCTCCCCCTACTGTTGAATGACTGTGCTGCATGACATGTTTGAGAAAACATCACACATATCTGCAGCTCAGATGGCTTAGTGGTAAATTGCTGTGGCTATGATGTGCAGGGTCCTGGGTTAGACACTTGCAAGGGGTGATAATTTATTTGCTGGCCAGAACAAGGGCTGTTGGACACAGAGTAATTAAGGCACCTGTAAGCAGTTGTAAGCGGGTGTGAAATGGGCAGTTATGGATGGCGTGAAAGTCTTGTTGGAAACAGATTTCCCTTTTTTTGTTAAGGTGACAGTGGGACGTTGAGGAAGGATAGTAGGTATATTTGGGGAGGGTAGGTTGGGTCAGAAGACAGACGAGACAGCATACATGGGTGGTATATGACATATGCAGTGGGTAAACACCTTGGACTTGGAGGGGTGTTTGGAAATTGGAAGCCCATGAGCCCCCAAATGGAAACAGTGGGACTGAGATCCCCACCCATGGGCAGTCACCACTGCACCTTCAGGGCCCTGCAGGTGGCTGTGCTGGGAGCTGAGCAGAAGGGGCAGTCTGACCCAATAGTTGCACCATGAGAGCCTCAAACTGGTGTAGCAGATCCCACAATTCTCTTTGGAGCTCCATATGCACCAAACCATGGACCTGACTTCAGGTGACAGGATCCTGTCTGTGCCCGCTCCCAGTGAGGGATGAGCACCATCCATTGAGGTGGCTCCACCTGAAGGTAGTGCAGGACCAGCAGATGAAGAGGTCCCGGGGTGGGTCCCAGATGTGCTGTTGCCTGGTGCCATGGCCAGATGAGGTGGGAGAGCTGGTTCTGCTGGGAACAGCCTTAACAAACATGCTATCGTGTTGCAGTTTTGGAACATATGTGGGTAGTAATAGTCAACACAATCCAGGATTAATTATAACAGCATGCATAGATATTCCCATTAACCAAAAACACCAGATTTGGAACAGTTGCATAGCAAACAGAACACATGCATATTTGGAACCACGGTGGCCATTACAATGGCATGCAGGTTACACTGATAGCAACAGGCCACCAATGATAGTGTTTCAACATGAAACATGAATAGAAACACATTTCAATATTTGTTGCACAATAGAATATATGTCTCAAAAGTAAATTTGGTGTAAACATAGCCATTGACTTGTGTGTTCAGATTATTGTTGCAGATATGGTGGTGGGGGGTGTCAATTAACAACTGTTATATCCTTGCAGTACTAGGTCCTCAGACCTTTTTTCCTGTTTATGTCTACCAGGTACCATGTCCCAGGAGCGTCTCCCTGCTTATACTTCACAGGAGAATAATATAATAATAAACTTCCTTGTGCTTCACCACAGAACCCTTTTTGGGCATATGGCCCATGATCTGCAGGCGAGAACTGCTCTGTGGAACAAGCTCTTCCACAGGGTAAACAATGTTGGCCTGCATAACCACAGTCATGAGCACATGCGACATTGTTGCACTGATCTCATCTGCCATGCCCGTCAGTGTGCTGCTGCAGTTAGGAGGGCCAGCTAGCCACAGGTTGGATTCCTGCCATCCAGCCCCCACTGACACATGCTGAGGAGCTCCTCACCTGCCTTGGGGCACCGGCCCACCAGCCAAATCAGGAACTTGACGATAGTATTGTGGAGGTGGGTGCTACCCACACAATGGACGAAGAGCATGCAGGTAAGGCCCTAGGGCACATTAGTAGACCACTGTTGCTTATCCATCTTCATCTGTAAATTATCTTCATGCATAAGTCAGATAACATAGTCTGTTGCTGCAGTGTAGTAATGAACAGATGTGCATAATTTCTAGTATTGTGGGTTTGTATTGTTGTACTGAAATGCTGTTCCCATCCTGTACCAATGCCACAGGTGTGGCTACTGAAATTACATCTCTCACACAACTATATAGGTCCTTCTGGTATACCTCTGGGGCAGCAGCCTGTAGCTGGTGAGTATGGAGTTTTTTGTTCAGGTTTGCCAATGCACTGGCCATGTTATGGGCATGGTATTTGCCATGCACACATTTAACACACCTACCCATAATGCATGCTGTACATGTTTTGTTGCTGTTAACTGCACTGCATCACAGTGGTCACCATGGTGGCATATCTGAAGGGTATGTAAGAGTCCTGCAGTATACCTAGCAACCTGTCAGTGCAAGATGTGTGGACAGAGATGAACATAATGGTGGGACAAATGGCCTACAGTTGGGACATGTCTGAAACATTACCCTTATACAGTGGCTACAACAGTGTATACACTACTATTACAATGGGAACTGTTACAGATCTACACAATGGTATATCACAATACCACATTCCACACCTTTTCCAACCTGTAATGTGATCCTTACATGAGAAATGAATGTGTAATATGGAATCCTATGTTAGGACAACAAACATACCTTACAAAACACTGGAAGCACATGTGTGCACACATTCCAAATAACATATTGTGGAAGTAGCTTTTGAGGTACTGACAACATTCATTCTTCTTGAGTACACACCTTCCATCAAGTACAGGGCCTCAATGTCACACCAGGTAATGGGCTGCTGTCCAAGAAGTATGTCCATGACATTTACCCACTCACCTGCCACAGAGGCAGACGTGGCTTGAACACATCTTACAAGCCATGGAATGTATCCCATATCCAAAAGGTAGCACTCAGGAGTGGGAGATGTAGCCTTACCTCACCATTGCATATACCAGGGCAAACAGTGCAGTCATGTATGTGACTATGAAGTATGGGACAACATTAATGTAGGAAATAAACAGATGCCCATCCAAGACCGATGACAATACATGTTGCAAACTGGTCATGGAGGCTGCCCAGAAACATGCAGCAACACTGAGGGACTTGCAGGAATATCTAGCAAGTACTGCCTGTGCAGTACCTGTGTCAACAATTGCCTGGACTCTGCATAAGTGTGGCCTATGGGTTAGGATAATCAGACGGAAGAGCTGTTTCACAGGAAACATCATACTGGGCTCTCTACTGGTAGCATATGCATAACATCAAGTCTCCCAAAGGCATGTGTTGCAATGTGCAATGCTATACCGAGACCAAGGCTGAAACCTACAGACACTATTAATAAAAATACATGTGGTGCACAAGCAACACCTCACTCCACCTCAGGGCCACCATCCCCATCTGTACCTTGCTGGTGCCAGTGTGCACCTTTAGGTTTGCTGTTCATTAGCAGGAACTAGGCTGGTAGACATGGTGTTTTGAATTTGGAACACTGCAAAATGACACTCATGTGTGGCCCATAGTTGTCAAGCATCTGCAATAAGGTTGAGGATGGAGAGGGGTGTCATCCTGAAACACAACAGTGAACTGAAGTATACATCCAAAGCTCACTAAGAATGGCTGTATCTGAACACAGTCAAGGTCATGAATTGTGTCAGACATAACCCTGACTCCACAGCAATAGTGAAGGCACTGTGTGACCTTCAAGGGGTGTGCACATGAGCTGACCTTGCAATCTGGCAGACTTGGCGAACATTTGTAGGGTGGAGTGACCAAATAATGACAAGTTAGGATGGGCCATGCTATTATATCCCTTCCAGGAATAGTGACTGCTGTAGGTCACTTAACAGGTGCTGCAATAAACCATTGTGTTAAGGGTGTGCACACTTATGCATCCCACATATTGTATGCATCTCAATCAGCATCTGCACAACTAACACATTTGTTTGATACTGCATTTGATTGCACAGGTCATATGTCACACATCAGGTGTGTGTAATATTAACATATGCAGTATTGTAGCCCCATTGCATATCAGGGAAGAAGCTGGCATGTCAATAAGGGTGTGTACACTCCTCATACCCACAGTAAGCTTTATAAGTTTGTCAGTGTAATTGGATTTTATTGCTCATACATGCACTGCTGATGATGTGATCTCCTAATCAGAGGTCAGGCATTCACTATTGACATCTGTCCGCATATCATCCCAGGTATGTGTCAGACAAACACAGGGGCTGTGAGCAGCAGAGTAAACATAACTGCCACACATATACACATTCAGCAATGGTGTGTACACTCGTGAGGTATGGTGCACAGTACATGCCAGAGTGCTGAACAGGTGCACAGCAATACTGTGTACATGGGTAAAGTGTGTTCCAGGGGAAGGGGCATCACCTACTAACACAACTCATGCATCACAGAGATGTATAATGTTGGTAACAAGGATTGAGTATAGCTGCAGTGCATGCTGTTGAGTGTTATATGTCATGCATGTTGACTGTTGGGTAATGAGAGGTCTGTGTAATATCTTTGTGCCACCTCATCTGTAAGTGTGTGTGTGTGTGTGTGTGTGTGTGTGTGTGTGTGTGTGTGTGTGTGTGTGTGTGTGTGTGTGTGTGTGCGTATGTAGAGGTAAGCAATGACGTACAGGTCTTAAATTATGTTTTTTGTTTCCCCCTCATGGGTGGTGAGGTGGGTCAGGGTCCCTCCTGCAGGTAAACTGATGTTAGTGTCCATACAGACTCTGTCAATGATGATAGATATGGTGAGGCACAGGCAGGGTTGTCAGGGGCTGAAGCTGTGTCATCGGTTTACATCTCACTTTTATTCACCCCATCCCCGCACAGTCACAATGCATATACATATCTTATCACCAGTAGCCATAGATGACAGACATTTGGTGGGTGGTGGCATGGGACAGGACAGAGTGGTGACTATGGCAAGTGTGTCTGTACACAGCAGCCATAGCCAGATGACCAGTGAGGTACCACACAGGCAGATGTACAAGGGTGCTCATAGGAGGGCTGCTGGCCATAATTTCCCTGGCAGAAGTGCTGCAACAGGTCTCACCAGAAGCATGTTTTGGGCTGTCTTGGAGGCACAGGCATGTATGGAACATTATACTAGGCAGAGTCTGAGGCTCCAGAGGGCTATTCATTCTGCTGTACTTGACAACATCCATGATCTCACAGGTGCCCACTGTTATTTTGCAGAGGTCCTGGATAGACAGTTGGGTGAGATGACGGGAATCCTCGACTGTGCAATGTCTGTGTTAGAGCATATGGTGGGAATAGGGGGACAACCACATTGACATAGGTAAGCAACAGCAACAGGGGGAGGTCTACGTGGATGTGCAACAAGTCACAGCTGCTCCCGTAGTGGCAGTACCAGCATCATCACTGCAAGGGGGTGCTGTCCACACAACAACACAGCAGGCCACATGCACATGGTCCTGGATGGTCCCAACAGGGACCCAGATCCAGCGGACATTTGTCATCATCAGGGGAGAGTACCACATCTGAACTTGTACCTGGTAGTGCCTGTGTAACCCCTGGCAGGCACAGTTCTCATGTCTGTGGTTGGACACAGTGAACTGCGCACCCTGCCATGTAAGGTCTGCAGCTGTCCAACAAACCCCTATATAGGGCAGCCACATGGCAGGTCTGTATGCATACATACACATGCACACACACACACACACACACACACACACACACACACACACACACACACACACACACATCACCAACACAGCTAGGGCACCTCCATACCTAAATGCACCACATCTGCACAGCCCAATTGATAACAAACCCCCCTAATACACACACATGATGTCAACCAAATGGCTCAGCCTAGGTCTCTGGCAAATCCACAACACATCCTGTGCATATAATGACACCTGTGCCACATCCCTTTCATCCATACCATCAATGCAGGGGCAGGCTAATATGGTTCTGATGCACATGGTGAATGTACTAAGGTTTAGCAATGTAATGCTGTGTAACATGTTTTCAGCTGGAAAGTTTAATGCTTACATATCAAGATGTGTAGCTGTCCAGCCATGATGCATTATAGCTGTTATTAACACTGACTGATTGTGGTCTCCATAATGTATTCATTTTGTGTTATAGGTGTCTATGTGTTAGCAGTCTGCTGTTCTTTTCTACAAGAGGTATGGCACTGTTGTGACATATTGACTGGATCATATCCTGGGTACAGCTGAACACAAGTAACAGGTCTGTATAACAGTTACTGCATGTGCCACATGGCTGATAGGTCTGAGGGGTGTATACAGGTGAGTGCATGTTAGCTGATGTCAGTAGCACTTCTATAGTGGACAATGGTAAGTGTACTGGGTGACACATACACCAACATTTGTGAATAACACCATGCACACAGAGGCTTTGGTGTTGGTGTGATACACAGAGAATATTGTACACATGGATGTACTTAATTTTGCAGTGAGCCCATTTTAGCCTATGTAATTCCACCAAGACAAACTAGGCAAAACATCACATCAGTAAGTAATCAGTCTGCCAGTTTAATGTCATTAACGATGGTACTGGCAGGGTATATGTCCTCTTCCCCAATGTGGTGAAATCCTGGAGATGGTAAACATAGGTGTGCTGGTGTGGGTGGCACAGCCCTCTACTTTGGAGGGTGTGGGATGGCATAGAACCACACATAGTGTGATTGACAACTACTTAACTTGTTAACATAAACTGTACAGTATTACAGCAGACGAAGTGGGGTATACATACAACAATAACCCCAATGAGGGTGGCTGTGCCCACAAAATCCACACCCAACTATATATACCATGTCCAGTACAGCTGTACAGTGGGGAAGAGGGCATTTACACATCTACTACTAGTTTTGATGGAATGAATTTCCACAAGATGATTCCTTTGAAATGTTAACATTTGGCAGCCAGTTCTCAGGCAGATGATCTCCTGGGACATCTATTTTCTGCAAACTGAAGTAGATCCCATCACATACACACACACTTACTTGGCAACACTGAGAGTAGAACCCCTACCGAAGTACTTATTGCTACTAATGTGTTTGGCCTTAATTGCACCCACACACAGCTTTTAGGATGAGGTGTGTCCCGAGTTTCTTGTTAAGTGAAGAATATCACCAGGCCTTGTACAGTATGGCAATGGTGGATATACTGGGTGTTAATGAATAATACATAGTATGACATACTGTCATATACACATTGACAAACGCATAGTCATAGGCACATCTGATAGACCTGGGTTTATCAGTGCTAACTAGCTTGTCAGTGAGTCCATTCTGTTACAGATAATTTGCACACAGTGCATGCATCATTGGGCTGGATAGTGTAATCAGTTACCTGTATAGTTGATGGTGACAGTGGTCCTCATACAGTGGACCTTGGGACATGTACTGGGGGTACCATGGTGTAAAGACAGTATACCCAGCACCCACACCCCACACCCCACATTGGATATTTTACTCACTGAAACTCATGATAATGCTTTGACATACCCAGAATCACACATTGACCAGGACTGCAATACATCTCCTTGTCTATCTCATCAGTGCTACTACAGGGATATGCATTTATTGCCCATGCCACAAAGATAGTAGGGTGAGGGTGTGTCATGGCTCTCCTAATGTCAGCAACATATCCCTTATAATGTATGGCAAGGTGTATTGTATTTGGAGAATGTGGCCTCAGAATGCTGTATCCTACAAATATACACACTTGCACACATACACACACACACACACACACACACACACACACACACACACACACACACACACACACACTTATCAGGACTCAGAGGGTAACCCATGCCTATCTACCCATTTGTACAACAGTGCTGTGCTGGCACTGCAAGCTCCAGGTAGTCCATAGGGTGAAGAGTGTAACAAGGTACATTTAATGTCCATTACAGCAGCAGCCATTTCTAACTATGGGGGTGTAGTGGGTGAGAAGGCCCTCAGTGTATTATCAACTACAAGTTTACAAACACACAGACACTATTATTCTCAGTACTGCACACTGACAAATTTGTCAGTACTGGGGTCCATAGGTGCAGGTGTTCCTAGGTTTGTACCAGGATAATATCCATGAAGAGATGAGAAAAGTAGGGGATGTGGGTACAGTGGTATCATGCCACCTGACATTTGTCAGCAGGCCATCTATCAACTGATGCCACTTGAGTGATCTCCAGGGAGACAGTTAAATGCAGCATCCAATCATCTGGTTGCCTCTTGCAGAGGGCCAGTGAGGTGGTCCAATTGACATGTATGCAACATATATTACATAACATGGCCATTGTCTGGGTTGGAGACCTGTACCTAAGCATGTTCTGTTGACTGTGGTAGTCTAGTTGAGGTTTCCCTGGCATGTGGTGCATACAAACTAGGGTTTCCTAGCTGTGGCATTCATAACACAACTGGGGAGACATGTCAGTGTCAGTCAAGCATAGATTGTCTGTATGCAACCAAGATGGATACCTGACATCTGCACATCTGTACAGAGGACAGAAAGAAATCAGCTAGCGAACAGGTTATGCATTAAGATGAATGCTTTGACAGATAGATGTCTAACACTGATAGGTATGCCATTGCTACATAATAGCAGCTCTCAATGACATGTCCTATACACATATTAGTCTACAGTTAATATCCACATATCAGATCAATATCCAGTAGCATATACTTAATAAAACACAGCCCACACACCCAGAACATGATAATCAGTACTCAGAGTCCAGCTTTGCATACAGAGTTGTATGGTTCCAGTACTACAATCTGCAATCTACTCTTACTTGGGAAAGCACTGTTAACAGTAGTAACACAATGATACAATGCATGCAAGTGTGACTGCATATTAATCTCGGATACTACCCATGTATGAAACACATACAAAGAGATAAGATTGTTGTACTAGCCATATATACTCAGGTGTCCCATACAGTATACTCACACCACTTGCTACTGTAATGACAGCACATAGAAACATGTTATATACATGGAATTAAATACACTTATTAAAGATGCAATTACCTTGCTATTTTCTCAGTCTGGAATGAGATCACTGGTTACCAAGGCTAAGCTAAGCTTAGCAGGAGTAAGCATTGCTTAAATGTAAATGCTCAGCAGATTTGCGCAGTGGTAAGCGAAGCTGATATGGTCTAAGTGCCTTTTTGTTTAAACGTACATTAGCACCGCTTACCATAGCACAAACCCATTTAAACCCACTTAAAGCTGCTCAAAACTGCCTTAACCACTCTGTATCCAACAGTCCTTGTTCTGCCTAGCAACAAAATAAACAGCCCTTGCAGGTCATGAATCCATGACCCTGTACACTACAGTCACAGCAGTTAACCACTAAGCCATCACAGCTACAAAGATGCTTGTTGTTTTTTCAAATATATCTGTCAGTACACATACTGAATAGTAGTGAACAACTGCTTTGACTTCTACAATTGTTTACTACTTGTTAGTGAAAATAGTGTTGAATCAGTGCATTGTTATATCTAAATATACACATATCAGATAAATATGGTGGGATACATCGAAGAAAGTATATACGACACTCATGTTTACACATAACAAGGATATGGATATATGTATATATATATATATATATATATATATATATATATATATATATATATATATATATATATACACATATGTAGATATATGTAAACATGCATGTACATACACACACACACACATATATATATATATATATATATATATATATACATACGTGTACATATATGTATGTGTATGTATGTATATATATATATATATATATATATATATATATATATATATATACATACACATATATATATGTATATATATATATATATATATATATATATATATATATATATATATATATATATATATATATATTTATGTATATATGCATGTGTGTGTGTGTGTATATATATATATATATATATATATATATATATATGTATGGGCCGGATTTATGAAGGCTTGCATGCAGTGTAAGAACAGTGTAAGACTGCAGACAGGCAATATGTCTGCGGAGCGATTCAGCAATAGCCAGTAGGGACATGCATGAGAGCTTCTAAAGCTACTCTTGCACGGACAGTATTATGGTATGTAAATTACCTAATTTGCTGCTGAAAGCTATGCAAATGAGGTAAATTTGCGATCCAGGAACCACTAACCTGTCCGTGTAAGAGTAGTGTTATCTGCAGAAATGTACTCCGTTGGTAACGGAGTACTATTCTGCAAATAGCTAAATGGAGCAATGACAGCTCCAAATAAAGGATGCATCCAGTTGAGGAAGCATGCCAATGGCCAAATATAAGGACATTGGCATTAATATGTGCTGCAAAATAATAAAAAATAAAAAATTCTTTTTTTTCCCCGATCTCCGATGTTTAAGGGTAGCGCAGCACCGTGCAAACGTGCGGCGCTCTAAAAACCAGAAAAAAATTTAAAGTGCAAAATAGGCATTTTATTACAAATATCCATCTGCTATGCAAGTGAATGGCAGGCTGAAGACAACATGGCTACTGAGTAGTGGTTGCTAAGGGGGGAAGCTCAGTGTGAGAGATGTAACCAAGCATTAGTAGGCAATCCTATGCAAATGAGTATAAGGATAGTGAATCCCAATTTTCCCTGCCATTTGAACCATGTCCCTAGAGTGTAAGAGTAGGATTAGGGGAGTAACAGAATAGAAGATAGGTGACATCATGAGTGGGGTATGTATCAAAGACTGTAAGCTTATTGGAGCAGAGTGGCATGTGTTTGCTGTGAGTTACTGAGGACTGGAAGAGGCGTGTCTCTAGTTGTTTGAACTGAAGCCCAGAAACTGAAGGCGTACGCCGTGGCTACCACCAAAGTTTCTTGCAAAGATGCTTACACTGTGTGCACATGTGTGCATGCCTATAAACCCGTGTAAGCCTGTGTGCACCCATGTAAGCCTGTGTAAGACTGTGTGCGCATGTGTGTGCCCGTGTAAGCCTGTGTAAGACTGTCTAAGCCTGTGTGCATGTATGTGCACCCTCCTAAGCCTGTGTAAGCCTGTATGAAGCTGTGTGCGCGCATGTGAGCTTGTGTGCACATGTTTGCACTTGTTTGCATGGTGCTGCCCCCTGTGGAAACAGAAAGGGGAAAAGGAAGGAAAAGTAGTAGTAGGAAGTTAACCAAGGAGAACTAGCAGAGCTGCCAGGTGAAATCAATCAGAATCAGCCAATAACACAGGCAGTACACAAGCCCAGCCCAGCACTTAAAACTCTGCAAACAACATTCCACTATGTTTTACTCAGAAACACTGCAACACTGCAGTATACTAAGAGAAGTGAAAACTTAAAAAGCTTAACTGAGAAACAAAATGTTAGAGGCTGCCATTGCTATTATAAGGCAACATGTGCAAGATGCTGAGGGTGGTGCCATTGCGAATGTTGCTGAGCAACCCACAGTGAGGAGCCAGAGAAGAGTGTACAGACCCAGGGTAACCTACCAGGGGCTACATGAGCTGGAGATAGTGGAGAACTATAGAGTGGACAGAGAGCTCCTGCAGCAAATTGTTGAGCTGTGCAGGCCACACCTCACACACAGAACCAACAGAGGCAAACCCATCCCAGTGGAACCTAAGGTATGTGTTGGCCTAAGAATACTAGCAACAGGTACCTTCCAGAGAACAACTGGTGATATGATGGGGATTTCACAAGCATCAGCATCCAGGGTACTGCACCATTTCCTGAATGCCATGTCAGTACATGTCGGTGATCATGTATATTTCCCCAATTCCCATGAGGTATTGGCCAGCAATATGCGTCTCTTCCAGCAAATAGCGGAATACCCTGAGGTAGTGGGTGCGATTGACTGCACGCACATACACATCAAAGCACCAGCCAGTGAGCGGGGTAGGGCCTACATCAACTGCCAGGTTGTGTGCAATGCCCAGGGCATAATACTGAATGTGTGTGCTGGCTGCCCTGGAAGCTACCACGACTCCCATATCTGGCATCTGACCCAGCTGTACCAGACATTTGCCAATGGGGACATCCCTGATGGTCACCTAGAGGGGGATGCTGGATGCGCACTGGAGCCGTGGCTGATGACACCCATCAGAAATGCACACACACCTGAACAAGAACTCCATAATGAGGAACACGCACAAACACGAAATGTAATCGAGCTTGTGTTTCGGATGCTCAAGTCACAGTTCCAGTGCCTGGACACATCTGGTGGAGCCTTGCAGTACTAACCAACTACATGTACCCAAATTGTCATGGTATGTGCCATGCTACACAATATGATCCTGCGAAAACAGCTGCCGCAGGAACAGCATGGGGCAGGGCCAGATAGCCCCCCACCATTGCCAAGGCTTGCACAGGCACAGTGTGACTCGGAGGAGGAACAACCTGAGCCTGCCCCAGTAGACAGAAGGAGGTGTGCCCAGTATGCCTTGGCCTTGGCAAAGAGGCAATGCATAGCACATACACTAGCTCAGTAGGAACACTGGAAATGATACCTCTCTCTGACTCACACATAAAATAAAAGGGATGCCTAACTTGACACTACCTGTTTCCAAACATGTATAGGGAGTGTAGTATGTGCATCCGACATAGGCAGCCCTGCAGTACCACCTGATGCATGATTGCCATGTTCTAAGTAATATAAAGCAGTGCTAAGCAGCATTTACCAATATATGGTATATGTAAACAAAATTGTCCGTGCCAACTAGCACAATATTGGGCAACGTTGAACAATGTTGGGCAAGGTCGGGCCAAGTCGTGCAAATTTGAGCAAAGACAGGTAAACATGCTCATATCAGATTTACTGTCCCTTAAGCAGTCTGATCTGCCCAGCATGAAAATAAAAAGCAATGATAGGGCTCGAACCCAGAATACTGTGCATTATAGTCACAGTACTGAACCACTAAGCCATGATAGCATTTCAGTAGCACACACACAGCAGGACAATTGTACAGTAATGCAAACACAAAAAAATGCTGTAACATGCCCCTAAAGATGCATATTGGTAACCTTCCCCACAGGCCTATGCAGACAGAGAACATCAGGCCAGGTGGTGTGATGTGGGTTGTGTAGGCTATGAAGTACCAACCTAATATATGTGGCATTGGACGCTAAGAAGTGTAGTACAGTAGTATGCCTCAAGCCAGTATGATAGGCAACAGTACAGACTGAAATTGTGTACCATACATAGCAATGCAGGCATAGCAAATATGTATAAGTTTCAGGTGAACCCCTCGTTGTATGTACACCCACAGTAACAATCAAGTGTGCCCCTGTGTAGAAATGTACAAAGAATAGCTTTCCCCCCTGTATGTAGAAATGTTGATAAGTCTATGCAAAGTGTCTCATGGAAGCCCTGCAGGCACAGCATGATCCCTGTTGATCTATGACACAAAGGTGAAGCCTGCCGTAAAAATACATCTTGATTTTCCATACACATATAGTATAAATGTCTATACTGGGCGTGCTCACATACTCCAACAAATGTAGTGGATTTCATTCAGCATCACACTAAAAGGTCATACTGGGCATGCTCACACACTTATGCCAAATACGGAGGTGATACTAAGGGATCCATGGACAAATGTGGATAGACATCTCTACTTCCAGAAACACATTCACAAAGTTGGCAGAAAGTCATGCTATATGTTCACACATACTGCCAAGGTCTGTGCATGTAGGTCAAAGGAGGTTCCCAGTACTCATCAGTCATCAGACCCATCAGAATGTACCACAACACACTTGCAATGAATCTGACTAGGCATGTTCAGCAGCCAGAAAGACCACTGAACTACCCTAACAAGAGGATTACTGGCCTCAAACTGTTGCCCCATGCAACAAGACTGAATGTAACCCAATCTGTACTCTGTTGCATACTGTCTACTCAGGAGATCTCTGCCCAACAGGCAGGTCCATGTCATGGCTACATTCAGATGGCACTAAATATACAGACCCAACTGATATTGCCAGCATCCTGGCAGATAGGATCAATGTTAACTGTACCCCCCTCTCACCCATGAAAGAACACATCTATATAATGGAAGACTGCAAAGTTGCTGTCATCACGGCTGCACAGGTAAAAAACACTCTCCAAAGCCAGTATCACAGCAGCCATGGGACCAGATAACTTCACAGGCTGTGTTCCACACAAACAACAGAATGAACAGGCACCACACTGATGTACCATGTGCAGTCATAGCCTCACCCCATGCTTTGTGCCTGTTGAATGGTGCACAGTGACAGTTGCCCCACTACACAAGGATGGAGACACCACGGACCCCAAGAACTAGTGGCCCAATAGCCTGACGAGCCCGCTCTTCAAGTCCATGGAAAGTATCATCATACAACATATAAAACACTACATTTGTAATCCACAAACCCTGGACCACAACCATGTTGGGTTTGTAAAATGCAGATCATGTCACATAAACCTGATAGATGACACTGAAGCAGTCAAAAGAACCGTCGACAAGGGTAAGGTGGTTCACACAGCCTATGTTAATCTTGACACGGCTTACAACACCACCGCACACACTGGAAATATAGGTAAACCCATTAAACTAGGTATAAATTGCTATGTCACAAGATGTGCTGCCAACAGGCATACTGACAGAACACACACTGTGAAAGTAGTAGACTCCAAGTATAACTTTGGACCAGTGATGAGTGCAGTACCACAAGGTCCATTCCTGTGTCTTGTCCTGTTTAGTATGTACTTCCCTGAAGGAAACTTTAACATGGAAGGTCTGTGGCTACTGAAGTTTACACAGGACTGCAAACTAGGAGCCATAATTGTAAACACTAAAGATATGGACATCCTACAAAAGGGACTCACTGAGACAGACAGATGGTTGTTGTCAAAGCCATGGGCCCCAGCTCAATGACAAAAGGTGCATTGTCATCCCCTTTGTTAAAAACTCCATAGCCAAGAACGACAATATAGGCGGTAGTATACTTAACACTGAAAGTGTGATAACAGACCTTGGGTCACAGGTGGACACTGGACACAAGGGTGATAATCACATCCCCACAGTAGTCAGGAAACCCAGCTATGTGCCACACCTCATCACAAAATGTGTCTCATGCAGAATAGAAGAGGACATTGTTCCCCACTACTCATCACTCACTAGAACTATAATAGACTACAACGCCACTTTTGCTATGTACCTCACAAGCCAACTACAACAACCAGAAAGCCTGCAGCAAAACCTCACAAAGAGCATTAGTGGCCTGAAATACATGCCATACACAGACTATCTCAAAATGCTCCATCAGTACTCCCTTGCATATCGCCTACTCAGATGTGTTCACTGCCTAACATACAAAGCTATGTCAAACGCAGAGCTGTTGGACATGCTCCATGTAAAACACTCACAGTCCCTCTTTCCTTTGGACCCAAAACCACGAGTGAAATACAAAAGGAAGGGGTGTACACATTAACCTTATGGATGCCCACACCTCCAGGTTAGTGGCACAGCATGAGGCCTTGGAGACCATGCAAGTGCAACTAAGATTGGTCAAAGCTGCTCATCAGATTGTAGCCTGCTATAGATCACCTACCTTGTCACAGGAACCTCACTCAGTATTCCTGAGTACAGTGGAAAATATCAAGGTCCTATCAAACAACATTATATGAGGTGATTACAACTATGCAGACATTGAGTGGGAGAATTATTTGTGTACAACATCCTTTGCCCAATGTTTCCTAGAGTTTAAAATCTCTAACACCCAGGAACAGCTGGTCACCATGGCCACTAGAGGTGACACCATACTGGACATGATCATCACCAACATGGGGTACCAGTGTTCCACAACAGATATAAAACCATCACTGGTAATATCAGATCATAAAGTAATCACACTGGACATCCACATCCCCCCCCCCCACGCAGCCAATGAAACCACTGTGAAGACATTTTCAAAAGCAAACTGCACACGTCCCAAGACAAAAGTGGAAAGTTCCAAAGACCTCTTGCTATAGGAGGATGGTATACAATCTGCCAAATCGGTTACAAGTGCATTCTATGAGCATCTACAGGGATGCATGGATCAAGACATCACAAATAAAACCAAGATGCACTCCTCCAAAAATAAGAAAACAATCTGGTGGTCCTTGGCCATAAATAAGCTAGACAACAGAAGGAGGAAACTAACACCTGATAGAGCCAACTTCACTAAAGGAAAGGCATCACTGATCATTATTAGGAAAAAGCAATGATCGCTCATAAAATAATTCAAGGACACTGTCAAAAGACAAATCACCAAGGACTGTAAGAATAACAACCACAAAGCCTGCCATAGCTTTATCAGACATGTAGGTGTCAACTTCCAAATATGCTGTCAGCTACTGACAAATGGCAAGGAATTCACTGAAACAACATTCAATGGCCACATCCTGGGGGACAAGTTCAGTGAAAACCTCCCCCATCACCCCCAAAAGGGCCTGTGTCCATCACAGAAGGATGCAGAGCCCCAGACATCATGGACATGCAGGTAAGGACAGCCCTCTCCAAAGCCAAGAACACAACATCAATGGGACTGGATGGTGTCCCAGGCTGCATCTTACACTAGGCCTAAAAGGAACTACACCCTCACTTACACTCACTGCCCAGACTCAATCGTACCACAGGGTATGTACACAAAGAATGGCATACACTAACAGTCATCCAGCTCCACAAAGTGGGTGCCACAACAGAACCTGGAAACCATTGCCCTATATGCCTACTCAGCCTGGTCTACAAAGCTATTGAGCAAATTGTCATGGAACCCGTAAACAGAGACATTGGGGTCCTACAGACACTGGACTCTACACAAGCTTGCCTTGTTAAAGGCAGATCCTGCCTCCTAAACATAGTTGACTTACTTCAAACAGTCACCAAGGACATAGATGGAGGTGAAAGTAGTCCACACAGCCCACCTGGACCAGACTAAGGACTTTTCACACCATTCCCTACTCTGTCATCATGGACACGCTTACCAGCCTGAACATCAACAGCTATGTCATAGGATGTGTGGCCTAGTGGCTCTCAGATCAAACACACATGTTCAGAGTTGCGGGTGCCATGTCCGACTCTAAGACAGTCATGAATGTCATCCCACAGGTCTTGCTCCTGGGACCCCACCTGTTCAGTGGACACTGCTCAGAGGTACAGGCAAACACGAGAGGAGTATGGCTGAACAGGTTTGCAAAAGACTGCTAACTGTGGTCCATAATCGGCTCTATGGCTGACACACACATCCTCCAGAAGGGGCTTACAGACACAGATACCTGGTGACAAAACAATGCCCCAACAAGAATGCCAAAGAATGCATAGTCATCCCTTTTTGCTAAAACAAAGTGCAAACAAATTACCATATAGATGGTACACCAGTATGTATGGAGAAAGTCATGAAGGCCCTGGGGACACAGTTAGATGGTGAACTCTTCTTTGATGATCACATGGCCAAAGTGTTCAGACATTCCTTCTATTTGGCCCACCCATTGTAACCTAATGTAACCCACTTTGTCTAGTCTGATGATGTCACCATCCTACAAATATACCTGTGGAAAAGCGAACACACAGTAATTTGTATAGCGCATCGTGTAAATGCATACTCCTGTAGTAACATAAAGCAGTTACGTAGGGGTTTGAATCCTGCACTTGACTGGTGTGTGTGTCTGTTTGTGTGTGATCTCCTTGGAGAAGAGCAACCTTTTTGGAGAGTAGTCAAACACCTTAAAAGTGGTATACTAATCTTTGTCAGGTCTGATGATGTCACCACCCTACAAATAAACCTGTGGAGAAAGAACCCGCATTAATGTATATAGCGCATCGTGTAAATGCGCACTCCTCTAGTGATATAAAGCAGTTAGGTAGGGGTTTGAATCCTGCACTTGACAAGTGTCTGTTTGTGTGTGAACTACTTGGAGAAGAGCAACCTTTTTGGAGAGTAGGCAAACACCCTGCTAGTACCACCACAAATGCTCCGGTTTCTACTTCTGTGGCTGTGAAACCGAAGCGAATCACTGTAGAAGCTATGATCCATCCTGCCAACTCAGATAATAGGGACACCCATGCATTACTTGGTCCCACAAGTGATTTTGCGGCTAAAGACCAACGGAGGAAACAGATGAGGCTAGACTCTTTTATTGGAGCTTCTGAAGATGAGATATTCGGTGAAGGTGAAGGTTTTCCTTCTTTCCCTTTACCGATAAAACCGTTCGAGAGAAGAACTTGGTCACCCTTCAACAGGAAGAGAAAGAACACGGAGGAATTTATCCCATACCAGAAGAAAATGATGAACTCTACCAGCATGACTTGATTATTAACATCTCAAGGTATGAACTAAATCTTCATGAAACTTCATTACTGAACAAGGGCTTAAGCTTTATCCCCTCTTGTTCGACAGACTTTGTCGATATACTGGTGGACATTAAATTGTTCACCAGAAATTTAGGGTTGAAGTTAATGTATGGACATAATGATTTGAATGTTGATTCTACAGCATCCAATAATTTTAATTTTAAGAAACCGTCTGTCTTTATACCACAGCCTCATCCCCTTTTGGAAGCCTTTGAGAAGGCATGCGAAAGTGATTTATTTACTTTGTACAATAATAATAAGTTGAAACCGGAGTTTCACAATTTGACGTTGTATGAGAGGGAAGCTATTGTAAGTTTACAGAGTAATAATGACATCATTATACGCAAGGCTGATAAAGGGGGTGCCATTGTCATTATGGATAAGAACATATATATCAATAAAATGCAAGAAATGTTGATGGATAAAGACACATATATTCCCCTTGACTGGAATGCACTCAATAATTTAATTAGGGAAGTACATAGTACGCTATACGATATGTTATTATGTAAAACTATAGACAAGGAACTTTATGTCTACTTTACGGTAGAGAATCCTTTGGTTCCTACCTTCAGGGGTCTCCCCAAAGTGCATAAAAACAGAGATAATCCCCCTTTGAGACCCATTGTATCTAGCAAAGGATGGCTCACAGAACCACTTTCCATCTATTTGGACAAGATGTTTAAACCGATTGTGGCCAATACTAATTATATTTTAAGGGACACGCAACAGTTTCTAGAGAAATTATCTGATTTAAACAAATCACAGTTGTTTTCAAGTGATGACATTTTTGCAACACTTGATGTGACATCACTATTTACATCAATACCAAATGATGTTGGTATTGAATACGTGCGTCAGTTCCTTTTGGCACATGACATAGCTAATACAGAGGTTATGAAATGGATGAGCCTCCTAGAACTAGTTCTTGAGAACAATGTTCTGCTATATGACAATAAGTATTTTTTGCAAACTAAGGGGGTAGCTATGGGGACCCCTTGTGCCAACACCTATGCTAATTTGGTGTTGGCACAATGGGAAGACACTTATGTATTTAATCATGCTTTATATTGTCAACACTTAAAACATTACAGTAGATTTGTTGACGATGTGTGTATTGTATGGGGGGGATCAGTTACATTACTAACAGAATTTGTTAGATACTTGAATGCCACTACTGATTTTCTGAATTTTGAATGCAGTCATTCTGTTTTGGAGATTGTATTTTTGGATGTTAAGTTAACTAAAGGAACAAATGGCATAGACACAGAGTTATTTAGGAAGACATGTTGGAAAAACAACTTACTGCACCGCAGCAGCATGCATCCCAAACATATACATAAAAATATTCCCAAGAATCAAATGTTACGGGCCTCTAGATTAACCACTCAAGAATCTACCTTTAATAAACAGAAGACTATACTTAAAAAGAATTTTTTAGAAAGGGGCTATAAAGAGACAGAAGTACATGAAGCACTAATTCATGGGGATATTCATAGAGTAGGTAAGGGCACTCCGTTCTTAAGGAGAGTAGATGATAATGATGGGTTGAACATAAAAACCAATCCCCCAGCAGTAAACAGACTGATTATCCCTTATACCAATATTAATAATCAAGTTAGGCAGGTTATAGGAGACAATTGGAAATTACTCTTGATGGATGAGAAAATAAAAGACTTAGTTGATACTAGACCAACAATATCTTATAGAAATATGAAGTCCCTAGATAGGAGACTATGTTATGAAAACCTTAATAAGGTCAACACTTTTCCACATAAGACAGGAACCTTTGCATGTTTAACTTGTAAGCAATGCAAATATATATTCGCAACTGATAAATTCATACATCCACACACAGGACGTGAATATTTGTTCAAGGGATATGCATGTTGTAAAACTAGAGATGTTATATATCTCGCTCAATGCCAACAATGTACACTTTTTTATGTTGGTAAAACCAATAGGACATTACGTGAGCGAATAAGAGAACACATCTATGCAATTGATAAACAGAATACAACAAATGCCCTAGCACGACATGTTCTAGATAAAGGATCTTCACATTGTTTTAAATTCATGGTCCTTGAGACTTTAACAAGAACTAATAGGCTAGGTAACATTAAAAGCCACACAGAAGGGATAGAGAATAAATGGATTCTTAGGCTACAAGCCCATCTTTATGGGCTTAATGATAAGATATCCCTCAAACCCTTTCTAGCTAGTAGACCCTTGAACCACTGAATTCTACACATTTACATTATGTATTTAATATACATGTTTTTAATATATGTTTTAATATATGTTTTAAAATATGTTTCTGATGTGTTTTTAACTCATGAGTCTATTTATATGTTTATGTGTGTTCTCACAAGCTTATTGTATGTGCTTTCATAAGCTTTGTATAATCTAGCAAGACATTTATACTCAGACTTGTTTGAATTTGCAAGCATCATTAACTACATTAATTACACCTTGTGGTCTTTAATCAATTAAGGTGCAATGTACTATGGTATATAAAGGGATGCATTATTCATACATCTTTAAAGGTCTGAAGAAGCGTTATACCAACGCGAAAGCGCTTACCTGTCTATTTTTATACCTGTTTGTCTTAATAAAGGACAGTCTGTGGAAGATTTGGTGAGATTTATTTGCAGCCTGGTGCACTCCTCACTTTTGGATTACATTTTGACATTTTTTCGTTTTGAGGGTGCTTTGCTTGTCAGGTAACTTTGTTTTTACCCCTTTTTGGAGAGTAGGCAAACACCTTAAAAGTGGTATACCAATCTTTGTCAGGTCTGATGATGTCACCACCCTACAAATATACCTGTGGAAAACAGAACTCCCAGTAATGTGTATAGCGTGCCATGTAAATGCGTACTCCTGTAGTGACATAAAGCAGTTAGTTAAGGATTTGAATCCTGCACTTGACAAGTGATTGTGTGTGTCTGTTTGCATGTGAACTCCTTGGAGAGAAGCGACCTTTTTGGAGAGTAGTCAAACACCTTAAAAGTGGCATACTAATCTTTGCCAGGTCTGATGATATCACCACCCTACAAATATACATGTGGAAAGAGTGCAGTGATGTATATAGTACGTTGTGTAAATGCGTACTCCTATAATGACATAAAGCAGTTAGGTAGGGGTTTGAATCTTGCACTTGACAAGTGTTTGTGTGTGAACTCCTTGGAGAGGAGCAACCTTTTTGGAGAGTAGTCAAACACCTTAAAAGTGGTATACTAATCTTTGTCAGGTCTGATGATGTCACCACCCTACAAATATACCTGTGGAAAAGAGAATTTACAGTAATATATATATAGTGCATCTTGTAAATGCGTACTCCTGTAGTGACATAAAGCAGTTAGGTAACGGTTTGAATCCTACACTTGACAAGTGTGTGTGTGTGCTGTATGTGTGTGAGACTGTTGGTCAATGGGTTGTGGGTTTTGCATTTACTGCTGTATGACATATCAGTATGACACCAGTATGTGTATTGCACATGTGAGGTAGCTGTGTGGCAAATACATATACGTAAATGTGACCTCAATTATTGCAAGTGTGGGAACCCTGCTTTCTCCAAGAACACATCTGTCATCTTTTCAAGAGTGTGTGGCTGCTTTCCAGACCTTAGGTCACATCTATATGCTTGTGACAAGGCCAGCCACTGCAGTGATCCCTGGCCTAGGTCAACTGTGTCACACACACTCATTATGGTTTCTATAGAATTGTGTGAGTGAGGGTTTATGGGCGAGGTAGATGTCAGACCTGTTCAAACGCAGCAGGGTCTTTCACTGATGGCTCTTCATTATAGGTGTACAACAACCTTTGTGGATATGCATGCAGACCCCTCATTGCTTATGTGATCCACCGAGGGAAATGTGGTTTTCAAAGGAGAGATGATGTACCAGTTGGTTGCATGTACGCATTGGTACCTGTGCTTCATGTTGGTAGCTACTACCTATGTGGTACTGTGGGGATACTATGTTCTGTAAAGGTGGATGACTATGCTTTGGTTGGCTTATAGCTTTACAGCATGGGTTTGACAACAGGGATCTGTCTGTGTGATACCCTTGTGGAGGATGTGTGTGTCATCTGTAGAATGCATTATAGGCCACTGTATGCAGTACCACGCGTGGAAAGACATATCTCTACTGTGATTGCTTGTACCTATCAGAGCTATATGCCAAACAGGAGTGGTCTCAGTAATGGGTGCAGGTGAATACCACTGGTTACTGGCATAGTAGAGTAGCTGAAGTGTCCAAATGTTACCGTATGTCCTACATCTGTGCGTCAGTCATCAAGACTTCATCTAACGATTGGTTATGGTCAGGCTGTTCAAGTTGTGTATACTACCAGAATGCAAATCAATGACAGATAGTAACAGTATCACCCACAGCACAGTGTCTAACCATGTCATACATACATGTGTAGTCAAGTTCCGAAATGTGTGTAGTGCATTGCATACTAGCCTCCAATCGAGACTATGGAGTGTTACTGTGTAATACAGGGCATGTCACCCTGCCCATGTGTCCACTATGCACGTACATGCAGACAGTGCACCTCCACCATGTTCACAAATGTACACCTGCAAATCTGTGCCACACACATTCCACACATACTGTCCACTCTCTAACACATGCTGCCAATACTACACACATCAGCCAAGTGGCACGTGGGCGGACAATACACTATTGGAACTAACACTGGTGTAAACATTACTACATTGACAATCATAGCTTACATGCATCATGCCTGCTCAGCCACACCTTCAAGCATATCATTACACTCTACTGCTGACAACACGTTAACATTGCTATACTGCTATAAAGTCACCCTGTGCATCAGCACCATGGTAGCCTGTTCCTGCATCGATGGCACAGATGACAGGAGGTGGCACAGGATTCATCATATGCACAGGGTGTGTAGTTGGTTTGGCAGAGGCCTACAGTGAGCCATACAATCAACATGTATGTGTGCATGTGTGTGTGTGTGAGGGCCAAGAGTAGTGCTATGGGCCAATGTTGATGTAATGTGTGTGTGTATTTGGTAGCCCTAGGTGTCTTGTTTATGTGTGTGTGTGTCTGCATGCACACAGTTCCACCATGTGGCTGCCATATATGAGTATTTGTGGAACAGCGACAGACTGTACCTGCCAGGCTTGCCAGATCACCGTCTCTGGCCACGGATGCAATACCTGTGCCTGGCAGGGGTGCTACTGACACTATCAGGTACTAAGCCTGACTGGGTACTATCCCCAGAGATAGATGGATGTACACTGGACCCAGGTCCCTGCTGGGACTGTCCAGAGCCACGTGCATGTGGTCTTCTAGGACAGTCTATGGACAGCCCAGCCCCAACATTGCTGGGGCTGGTACTGGCACTATGGGAGCGGCTGTGACTTGAGGGACGTCCGCGGTGACTGCCAGCTGCTGATGTTGCTGGCATACATCCATGTTGACATCTCACCCATCCCGCACTGTCCTGACACATGGACATGACATTGCGGAGGACATCTAATGTCTCACCCCAATGTCTATGCATGACCTCAGTGTAATTACAGATGGCACCTGCTAGGTCATGGATACTGTCATTTAAAGCGGTGTTATGTGCCCTCTGTGCCCTTAGTCCATGTCTGGTGTACCGTTCCATACGTGCCTGTGCCTCCATGATAGGCTGGAACATGTGCGAGGTTGTTAGACCTGTGGCATGTCTGCCAGTGGCATGATGGCCAGCAGTGCTCCGACGTGAACCCCTGGACATCTGCCTATGTGGTATCCTTCCAGACATCTGAGTATGGCTGCTGTGTTGGGATGCATGTGCCATAGATACCACACTGCCCTGGCCAATGCCAGCTGTACACTGTCCCTCAGCAAAGGGCATTGGTAATGGATGTATTGGCAGTATGACTGTGTGCATGGATGGGGTGGACACTTGTGTACTGCCGATTGTTGGCTCAATGACAGACCCTGGCAAACATACCTGTGCCCCAACACACCTATCATCATTATTACTATCATGCTCAGTGACATCAGTATTCCTGCTGCAGTGGACCAGCCCTAAATCAGCACCTGTGAGAGGGAGACAGGAAACACACATTATGACCTGTACTGATGTCTGCAAACATGCACACATGCACACATGAACACATGCACACATGAACACAAGAACACATGCACACATGAACACAAGAACACATGCACACATGAACACATGAACACATGAGCACATGAGCACATGCACACATGCACACATGAACACATATATGCACACATGAACACATGAACACATGCACACATGAACACATGCACACATGAACACATGCACACATGAACACATGCACACATGCACACATGCACACATGAACACATGCACACACGAACACACATGCACACATACACACATGCACACATGAACACAGGCACACACCACCAGCAATACAGAACATAATAGCGTGTGATGGTGGGGTAAATATCACAAGGCAAACATTTATATCAAACGTGATAGCATGCAGGACATGTGTTGCTAAACAGCATGCAGTGTGTGTGTAGGCAGCCCTTGCTAACAGCAGTATACATGGCTTTGATGCATGTGTGTATTGTTCAGTGATTGGCCTCACCCTGGAACGCAATGTGTACATGGACACAACATTGCTGTGCAAGTATTAACAGTTCTGCAATGTCCTGTGCACCATCACTCACAGGTATACATACCATGGCTGGATGTGTATCAGTGTGTCACATAGATATCCATTTCTGATTAGACATCTGTGTCTTTAGCAGACAGTTGTGGACACAGGTTTAGCACATGCATGCTAGGTATACACACAGGATGAGTGGTGCATGTATACCTGATGGAATACTATTGCTCAACATAGCCATTGTACAGTGGTTATGGTGAGTGTAGGACATATTGTGGACATGCCAGTGCCAAGCATAACATGGCATGCTACCACACAACTGTAACATTAAACATCACACATACACAATGTGTGTCATGTGACCTATACACTCAATAGTATTACAAGACATGTGTGTCACTTTGTACAAATGGTGATTGCTATGCATATTGTGTATCGGTGCATATGTTTGCACACACACAACATTGATGTGCATAGCAATTACTGATATGTGTAGTACTGTGGCCACTGTAACTGGATGTGGTGTAGTACCATGTGACATCATCATGCAGCATCATGTGGTCACTCAAGGCTACTAATGTATGCCAGACCGGCACATAGCATGCTGTACCTGAACTGCAGTACCATGGCTACATTCACCATTTCACGGCCAATTGTTACATGGGTTAATAAGGTGCACAGTAGGGGGCATTGCCTAACATGAATATACTATGTGTTGAAGAGTGTCGCACAGCCACATGAGAGGACTCTACCCCTCAGGTATATTATGTGTGCTGTGTGGATGACATTTGGGATACTGAAGTGTGACCTTACAGCGTGTGTATGAATACACCATGTGTAGCATGTTAACGTGTACTGCGTATGACACAGTTGTGTGTGTTGTGTGCATGTGTATCGACTCTGCCTATCCAGTGTCCACTACAGTATTGCCACAATTTTGTGGGATGTTCTGTGTATTGCATGTGTTTGAGTCAACTACTCACATTACTGAGATGTGCATAGTCTCACAGCAAACATGCACAACATGCATTATGCGCTGGTGCGTGACGTGTACATGGCCTACATCTCACCTATGACATGCACATTTAATTAGCAATAATAAATGTAGAACACACTCACCAGCATGGGTCTGCTGCCTTGCTGTCACACCAGAGGGAACTACAAGGATATGAGACAGTTTGTCAGTGGCAACAACTGTGGCATTGCTACTCTGTGTTTGCAATCTTACAGTGGTACAACTGTTGACAGTCACAGGCCTGCATATTATATTCTGATTTATTATTATTGCACAACACTAGGCACCACATCTTGTAACTACACACTACACATCTCACATAAGCATGATCTACCAATAGAGGAAAAAGTAGTGTACAGCTATGCCATGTTACCTGCACTCTCCATGTCAACTTGCTGGGTGGCTCCGGTCTCCATCATGATGCACGTTAGTTGTTGTTGTTGCTGTTGTTGGCCAGGAGCCACCTGGCTTAGGAGCAGCTCCTCCACTCTGGTGAGGGGGGGATGGATGGCTACCCCACCACCTGTGGCAAGCTGTTGTCTACGGATATCAGATGCATGCTGCCGGACATGTCTAATTAAATCACTGCAGTGATGGCAGACAATATCTTGCCACAGTGCAATCCACTCATGCTGGTCCTGGCTGGTTCTTGAGAACAGCATGGCGTAGTGCTGAACCATGGTGTCTGTTATTATGTCATCCTCTGCTGGGCTGTATGAGGGATTACGATGGTGGGCCATGACCCTGGAAGACAATGAAACAATATGTGTGAGCAAGTCAAGTGGCACACTTAATATTCTAAAGTACAGATATCATTTAACTGCCATATATAGCAACCTATTGCCTGTCAAAGGATACACACTTTCAATAACACATATCAGTGCTCAACCCACAACTGCCTGACAGTGCCTGGCACACTCTATATAGCAAACCATGTTTAGCACAGCAGCAAAGGTAAACCAGTATGTAACACTATACAACAGTACATGGCACACTGAATGCGACACAATGCACCAACTAGCCATAGGAGGTATATATCAAGCTAATGCATAACATAACATGTAACCCATTGCAATGATTGTAAAGTCCAGTCACAGTATTACCAGTATACCACACTAGTCATTGATGGCAAACCCCTGCCTATCATATGTGCTCATTCATCAATATAGGTGGCATACTGCTGTACTACACTATACATGTTGCTAGATACGCACCTATATCCTTTAACACACATATGACCAAGGCCATGGTACAGGCATACACACACACACACATCAGACATACATACCAGACACAATGGTATGACAACACACATGATCTTTACCTGTGTACCATACAGTACTGTGTGTCAGTAGTTATAAGACCTTATTTCTGAGGTATGTCATCTGGAGGACTACGGGGAACAAACAAAAAAGTGTTTCCAGGACGTGTGTACATACACCATACTGTGCTGTTTAGGCATACAGCTTCAGGTAGTACTACAGTTCATTCAGGGTTGGATTCACCAGCAGTAACACTCAATAAGCATACATGTACTGCTGTAGCCTACAATGGGACTCCCCAGTCGACACCAACACACTATGTCAGACTGTCTGGCATACTGGTTTTTGTGCCTAGCAATAGCATACACATCTTCTGCTGGGATCACAGCTAGGACACTAAATACCATGACAGTGACAGTTTCCCACTTAGCTATCACACATATACAGAACTCTGACACTCAGTCAACCTCACAAAGCAATTATTGCAACAAGTACATGTGGGTGTGTATCTGTTCATAGGTAGGTTGTAGGCTATTGGCCCTAGGACATATAGATGTCTAGCCATACGCTACCCCGGCCATTGACACACAGGTAATTTCATTTCACGTGGCCCTGTCAAGCAGAGTATTTCCTATCTCACATACAATCATCAGGTTTATATATGACGACTGCTAATTATGAGCTTCAAATTGCTATTGATTTGTGGTTTGTGCCAGGGTATGGGATGTCTCTGAGACAGGGATCTATGCCTCCAGCATGTGCTGTTTATTGAGGTGACAAGGTTTAGGTCCCTAGAGTGTGTAGCTCGTAGGGATTCTGATCTGATTACGTGGAGCATGTCCAACAGCTCTGGGTTTCACACAGCTTTGCATGTTAGGCAGAGGTCACCTCTGGGTAGATGGTATGTGACACAGTCTAGCTGTGGTTTTGTGAGATGGTCTGCATAGGGCATCTGGTTGAGGCCGGTATTACTCTTTGTGAGGTACGTCTGTGTCCTTTCCAATCACTGTAGATGTCTTGTGAGGTACATACCACATGGGGCACTGTACTCTATAATGGGTTTTATGTGTGTGGAGTAGAGGGGAACACTGACCTATGCTTCCCTGGATGACACACCTTTAGTGATTATGTTTGCCACGTAGAAAGGTTACATGACTAGTGTGGCACTGTGACAATCAAAGGGGAGACTACTGTCCATCTGTGTCCCATGGTCTCTTATCACACCTTCAGTGTTAAGTGGGCTACCACCTATGTGGTAGTTATTGGGTACTGAGTTTTTGAAAGGAGGGATGCCAATGCAGTGTCAACATTGAGCTTGAGACCATGGCTTTGTCACCAGGCATCTGTTGCAGTAAATATGACCCTGTCCCCCTCTCTCTCTCTCTCTCTCTCTCTCTCTATATATATATATATATATGTATATATACACACAAACATATAAACATCCATTGGTGTACATATTGATATACATATAGGCACATATACAGTCCACCTTTCATGGTGGGAATATTGAGTATGGGAAAGTTGTGAGGTATGCAGTTATGTCATAATATTGCACAGTGTTGTGCGGAATGCATCGAAGGTGTTCTCAACCCATGTAACTTTAGCAGGCCTCACTGGCTTCAACAATGGTGGGAATATTGAGTATGGGAAAGTTGTGAGGTATGCAGTTATGTCATAATATTGCACAGTGTTGTGCGGAATGCATCGAAGGTGTTCTCAACCCATGTAACTTTAGCAGGCCTCACTGGCTTCAACAGTGCAAACATGATGAATCATACCCACAGTGTTCAACCACCACATGTCATATACTAGCACTGTATGCTGTCTGGTTTGCCACACACTACAACCTATATAGAAATATGCACATAACCTTCAACAATATATATATATATATATATATATATATATATATATATATATATATATATATATATCCACCTTTCACAAACAGTTGCAGTATGTCCCTTGCTCTATGCACATGTACAGATGCTAATATATCTGACACAGACAGATCTCTCCGTATGTGTGTGCCATACACACAGAAGGACCATACTGTTGTATGTCCATGTACCTCACAGCTGACCTGTTGGGCCTTGCTGCAACATGAACAGGCGTCACATGTGAGCACACAGTAATATTAGAGGGTGTATATATAGCTGCTAATGCTAAATTACAATACTAGCCTGGTACAGCTGTTGCCAATGCTAAGCTACACGTTGATATGACTATCATGCATTTGTTACTCTGTCACATCCATGGTTATATAGCTGTATGCGCTACTCCCCCAAACAGACATTGTCCACACTACTGTACAGAACACAGATAACATGGTTCAGATGTTTGACATTTAATGCTGAGCTACATATATCATAGTTATGTCCCACTGCACACAACTACACACTGATTTGTCCATGGCAGTAGTTATGCAGGGCATCTGTGCATAGATACGTACTGCTGCCACATATTGATGTTTCAAAGTATGTAGAGTGGTCTTCAAATACATCTACTACATGCCAGTAAATACATATCTGTTACATACCTTTCCTTTGTATGAGTTCATATTGGCTGAATGTAATTATTTTTTTTTTTTATGTTTAATTTTTTTTTCTTTTTATTAGTTTATTTTACTTTTATTTTTTTTCCACTGGTGGGGGTGTGAGTCTCTCTCACTCTCTCTGTCTCTGTGTGTCTCTCTCTCTCTCTCTCTCTTTGTCTCTGTGTCTCTCTCTCTCTCTCACTCTCTCTGTCTCTGTGTCTCTCTCTCTCTCACCGTCTGCAATGGGATGATTGCATGTGTGGCCAGCAGGTATAGCCTGCTTTTATAGTTATCTGCACATGTGCATGTGATGGCCTCTGCACCGATTGGTGGCCACCATTTGGCAATTGCATGCAGCCTGCTGTGTGGTAATTGCAGTACTCACTGTCATAGCAACCCAATGCTATAAATTGCTATGTCAGGTAGGCGTAGCCCTTTCAGCTTTCCAGAGTGGGGCCCATGCTTGTTTGCTGTGGAGACCGTTGTGTAAGTCAGAAGGTTGGTATAGTTCTTATATCTGAAGCTAGGGGTGTAGCCAGTGATATAATTGTTGTACTCAGACCTGAATGTTGCCACTTCCGCTACACAGTTGTCAGTGTAGAATTGTACTCACCCCTATATATGCTTACATGGGAGTATGTATTTTCTTTTCTACTTATACGATTTACTGCCATACTAAAGTAGTTATTGAGATGTATTCATTTGGCGCATGAACTGTTTGTGAACTGCTATACTGTGAATATTTATTCACTCACTTTGGAACAGTTTGTGCTTTTTTAGTGTTGACATTAGCACAGGCTGCTCAAGATAACTGTATAAATGTCTGTACTGAGTATGTCTACCTACATCCTTGGTAGACCCTGAACACACAGGTTTATTGTACATTTGGTAGTAGTAGGGGTGCAGTAGGACAGAGAGCATTATGTATTAATGTGTGGACTTTATCTTGCTGGACTTAAAGGGTTGCTGTGTACCTGTTAGTTTACCAAGGCAAGTAGTCTGTCTGCGTAGCTCCCAACTGTGGACCTATCCAGATGGTAGCCAGAGATTAGCCTGTTATTCTTTGTGCACCACACCGTTTTTTTCAGCACTGGAACAATGGCATTGTCACAGTTGGTTGCTACCAGTACATGGCTACATCTCTTGGTATTTCAGTGTTGTACTCTTACATAAGTGTATGCTTCTGTAACTCCTTCGAAAGCTATTTGCACAGTGTGTAACAGCAGAATAGCTGATATGCCTGTGTGTTTCTGCCTTTGCCAGGCCTCTCAAACACACAGGTATATATTTAAACATACTCAGGGTAAAGTAGGTCGAAGTGATGTACACCTTTACAATATTTGATACATTAGGTTCAGACTTTGACAGAACCAGAGCATATGGATTAATACACATTTCCTGAAGTACAAGTGGTGTCTAACTCTTACTTTTTGTCATTATTCATTAAGTGTAATTCACCACCTTTCTGCCTAACTTCAGTAGCTTTCGGTGGGATTCAGAGGGACACAACTAAAACCTGTCTCGGAATCAGGGAATGCCTGGAAATTAGTCACAGTTGGGAAGTATGGCCTCTACCCTAATCAGATATGCTAGTGTTTGTCCTGCTATAATACTGTGTGGGGGTTGTAAAGTGCTGCTGTAACATTATTTCCTGTTAGAATGGCTGGTTCCCTTTTCACAGTCATGTAATGCAATTCCACAAGAACTGCTGGTAAAGATCCACAGAACAGGATTTGTGTTATGGCATTCCTATTTGGCCTTTACATTCACTCATTCTGATGCATGATGTATTATTTTCAGCATCAATTTGTTGTATGTTTACCGTGGCTCAGTAGTACTTCATGCAGTCTAGTGTGTACAAGGTCAGGGGTTCGAGACTGACAGAGGTATTTTATTTTGCTGCTGAGCAGCACAAGGGCCCTGACATACAGGGTGACTAAGGCACTTTTAAGCAGTTGTAAGTGGGTTTGCATGATGCTTAGCTAAGCGCACACATGCGCACACAGGCGCACACTCACGCAAACCCGCTAACTAATGCTTAAAAGTGCTTACTCATGCTAACCCCAGCGCTCATTTCTTTGAAAGAAAAGAAAATGGGGAGATAGGAAAGTGGTGAAAAAAGGGGCACAAAGAGGGAAAGACAATAGGGGAAACAGCTCGGGATGTGCAGGACGGGTGTAGGGAAGGTCCATAGCTGCCCATTTCTATAACAGCAACAACTGTGCATATACTAGTAATTTCAATGGAAATTTGAAACCTTCCACCCCTGAGAGAGGAGTGAGGAGAACAAAGTATGTTGTACTGCCAATTACATTTCAGTTTGTGTTCAGCAGACATGTGTGCAAAATGGGCAGCTCTGTATGGGGCATCATTTTTTTTTTGGGAGCAGATTGCCCCTTTTTTTTTTTTTTTCAGGTGAGATTGGAATGTGGGGTAGGGGAAGTAGGTATATTTTGGGAGGTAGGTTGGGGAGGTAAACAGACAAGACAAACAAGATGCATACAGGGGTGGAGTATGACACATGGGGTGGGTGAACAGCATTGACAGGGAAGGGTGTTTGGAAATCGCAAGCCCATGAGCCCACAGATGGCAACAGTGGAACTGAGATCCCCACCCATGGGCAGTCACCACTGCACCTTCACAGCTCTGAGGGTGGCTGTGCTGGGGGCTGTATAGGAGGGGCAGGCTCATCCGTGAGTTGCACTACTCTTGCCTCGAACTGGCGTAGAGGATCAGCGACTGAACACTGGATCTCCCTACGCACCACAGCCCAGACCATGCGGAGGGTGATAGGTGGCCCTCCTTTGCCCACACTTGCACAGGGGGACGAGCCCCATCCCCTGCAGTGATTCCACCCGAAGGTGGCAATGGACCAATGGAGGAGGAGGTCCCGGGCTGGGCACCAGAACTGCTGGTGCCAGGTGCCATCGGCAGCTGAGGTGGGACAGGTGGGTCCGCTGGGACCGGCCTTCCCATACATTCTATGTTTAGGAGGATTTAATGACAATATGGGTTAGTAATAGCCAACAGCATTCCATTTTAGTTGTAACAGCATACAGTAGTATTCCCATTAACCCAACACACCAGAGTTCCAATGGTTGAACAGCAAGCATGACACATGCATATATAGAACAACAGTGGACATTCCAACAGCATGCAGGATTGATTGGTGGTAACAGGCCACCAAGATTTTGGTATGTGAACAGGGCACATGCATCAAAGTAAATGCAGATATTTATAAACCAATAGGACATGTGTCCCAACAAATGTTATGAGATTAGACATACCCATTGAGGTGTGGAATTGCATTGTTTATGCACATACAGTAGGGTGTAAAAAGATACCTCAATTAACAACTTATCTATACTTATAGTTTACACTACATTCCTATTGACTGCAGTTAAATATCCCCTACATGTATTATTACACTAGGCAATGTCCATTAAATTGTGAAATGAGTTTTGCTAGCTCTTGATATACCTGACCTGTATCTGACATACAAACTGTCCTGCATGCAGATGTTACTGCTACATATTTATATTTCTCATTTATATTTATATATATATATACATATCTGGATGTGTTCAGGTGACATTATCATGTATATGTTAACAGCACCCTACATTTCTAGCAGCATACTGACATTTCTGGGGAACATAATAACAAGCTACTCATGTGCCAGATTAACCTGTACATGCCGGACATTAACCGACAGTTGAGAACTGTATTTGTGCTTAACAGCTACTGGCACTCCCTTCATCCACTTTATATGGGCCTACCCATGTGTGGGTTGACTGCACTTAATACAACAGTACTATTTCTATTATGCAAGGGTACAACAACATAACGAAGAAAGTGACATGGACACACTCCAGGAATTATACCTTTATGAATTACATTACACACTTTTCTAGTGGCTCTCTCAATTATTTGATATATCAGTGCATGCAGAGGTCTTTTATTCAAGACATTGTATACCTTTATTAATGTGTTACAATTACAACACCTTTTCACACTGTCTCACTTATTTTATATAACAGTACATGCAGAGCAGTTATTCCACACTGTTTATACCTTTATTAATGGGTTACAACACTCTTTTTCTGGCTCTCTCACTTCTTTTATATGACCACACATGCAGAATAATTACTAACCTGCCTGGTGGCGCAGCCTTAGCAGCCTATATGCATAGGCTTGCTGATTCGCAGCACGGACACCTGCAGCTGTGAAGTAAATGAAGGGATATTGAGACATACCTATCCATAATATAGACTACAATAGCAATTCTTACATACTTCATTCCATGGCTACATACTCAGTAGTGGGGCATTTGGCATTCCACGGGCCTCCTGTATCCAATGGTTCAGTCTGTCCTCCTTGCGTCTCTTCAGGTCTGCATAGTGGTGTCTGACCTGCTCACCAGTCCAAGGGATGCCTGTGACACTGGTGAGATCATGTGCTAACCGGTTCCAAGCTTCCGCTTTGTACTCCTTCCCCTGGAACTAGCCATGCAGGAGTCTTGTATCATGATGATGTATGAGGAGCCAAACCATATATTTTGACTCCTCAATGCCCCACCGTTTTGCTCGAAAATGAGACCCCTCTCCAGCACCGGCCATACTGTCTGCAGATGGGAGCTACAACCAGTTATGGCAATTATTCCTGCCTATGGAGCTTAAATATGCCTCATTTCCCGCACTTATTTGTGATTGGCCGGTTTTGAAAAATCTCAGCTAAGAGCAATCCTGCTTAGCAATGGGTAAACTTCCATTGATATATATGAGTATGTTGAAAAGGCATCCATATTTAAAGCTGTCATGGCTTAGTGGTTTAGTACTGTGATTATGGTGCACAGTATCCCGGGTTTGAGGCCTATCATTGCTTTTTATTTTACTACTGGCCAGGCTGGATAGGAGGTGTGGCTGTGTTTAGCTGACTT